>NC_081186.1:58910709-59210709 GCF_029867415.1 Vicia villosa
CTTTTGGTAGATTTTCGTGTGATATACTACATAAAAGTCACGAAGTTCGTTAAACTTGCAAATTTTAATATTTTGGAAGATTTTCGTGTGCTATACTACAGAAAAGTCATGAAGTTCGTTAAACTTGCATACATTGGTATTTTGGAAGATTTTTGCGTGTGCTATACTACATAAAAGTCACGAAGTTCTTTAAACTCTCAAATTTTAATATTCTGGAAGATTTCCGTCTGCTATACTACATAAAAGTGACGAAGATTGTTAAACTTGCAAATTTTTATATTTTGGAAGATTTTTGTGTGCTATACTACATAAAAGTCACGAAATTCGTTAAACTTGCAAATTTTAATATTTTGGAAGCTTTTCGTGTGCTATACTACTTAAAACTCACGAAGTTCGTTAAACTTGGTTACATTGGTATTTTTGAAGTTTTTCGTGTGCTATACTACATAAAATTCACGAAGTTTGTTAAACTTGCAAAATTTGGTCTTTTGGAAGATTTTCTTATGCTATACTACATAAAAGTCACGAGGTTTGTTAAACTTGCAAATTTTAATATTCTGGAATATTTTCCTGTGCTATAGTACATAAAAGTCATGAAGTTTGTTAAACATATAAATTTTAATATTTTGGGAGATTTTTGTGTGCTATACTACATAAAAGTCACGAAGTTCGTAAACCGTGCATACATTGGTATTTTTGAAGATTTTTCGTTTGCTATATTACATAAAAGGCACGAAGTTTGTTAAACTTGCATACATTAATGTTTTGGAAGATTTTCGTGTGCTATACTACATAAAAGTCACGAAGTTCTTTAAACTTACAAATTTTAATATTTTGGAAGATTTTCGTGTGCTATAATACATAAAAGTATTGAAGTTCGTTAAACTTGGTGTCATTCGTATTTTGTTAGATTTTCGTGTGCTATACTACATAAAAGTCACGAAGTTTGTTAAACTTGCAAAATTTTGTCTTTTGGGTGATTTTCGTGTGCTATACAACATAAATGTCACGAAGTTCGTTAAACTTGCAAATTTTAATATTTTGGAAGATTCTCGTATGCTATACTACATAAAAGTCGTGAAGTTCGTTAAACTTGGTTACGTTGGTATTTTGGAAGATTTTCATGTGCTATTCTACATAAATGACAAGAAGTTCATTAATATTGCAAAGTTTGGTCTTTTGGAAAATTTTCATATGCTATACTACATAAAAGTCACGAAGTTCGCTAAATTACAAATTTTAATATTTTGGAAGATTTTGTGTGCTATAATACATAAAACTCTCGAAGTTCGTTAAACTTGCATACATTGGTATTTTGGAAGATTTTCGTGTGCTATACTACATAAAAGTCACGAAGTTTGTTAAACTTATAAATTTTAATTTTCTGGGAGATTTTTGTGTGCTATACTAAATAAAAGTCTCGAAGTTCGTTAAACTTGGTTACATTCGTATTTTTTAAGATTTAAGTGTGCTATACTACATAAAAGTCACGATATTTGTTAAACTTGCAAAATTTGGTCTTTTGGAATATTTTCGTGTGCTATACTACAAAATTGTCACGAAGTTCGTTAAACTTGCAAATTTTAATATTTTGGAAGATTCTCGTATGCTATACTACATAAAAGTCGTGAAGTTCGTTAAACTTGCAAATTTTAATGTTTTGGAAGATTTTCATGTGATATGCTCCACAAAAGTCACGAAGCTCGTTAAACTTGGTTACATTGGTATTGTGGAAGATTTTCATGTGCTATGCTACATAAATGACAAGAAGTTCATTAAACTTGCAAAATTTGGTGTTTTGGAAGATTTTCGTGTGCTATACTACTTAAAAGTCATGAATTTCGCTAAACTTATAAATTTCAATATTTTGGAAGATTTTGTGTGCTATAATACATAAAACTCTCGAAGTTCGTCAAACTTGCATACATTGGTATTATGAAAGATTTTCGTGAGCTATACTACATAAAAGTCACGATGTTTGTTAAACTTGGTTACATTGGTATTTTTGGAAGATTTTCAAGTGCTATACTACATAAAAGTCACGAAGTTCGTTAAACTTACAAATTTTAATATTTTGGAAGATTTTCGTGTTCTATAATACATAAAAGTCTCGAAGTTCGTTAAACTTGTATACCATGGTGTTATGGAAGATTTTCGTGTGCTATAATACATAAAAGTCACGAAGTTTGTTAAACTTATAAATTTAAGTTTTTTGGGACATTTTTGTGTGCTATACTACATAAAAGTCACGAAGTTCTTTAAACGTGCATACATTGGTATTTTGGAAGATTTTCGTGTGCTATACTACGTACAAGTCACGAAGTTTGTTAAACTTACAAATTTTAATATTTTGGAATATTTTCGTGTGCTATACTACATAAAAGTCCCAAAGATCGTTAACATTGCATACATTGGTATTTTGGTCTTTTGGTAGATTTTCGTGTGATATACTACATAAAAGTCACGAAGTTCGTTAAACTTGCAAATTTTAATATTTTGGAAGATTTTCGTGTGCTATACTACAGAAAAGTCATGAAGTTCGTTAAACTTGCATACATTGGTATTTTGGAAGATTTTTGCGTGTGCTATACTACATAAAAGTCACGAAGTTCTTTAAACTCTCAAATTTTAATATTCTGGAAGATTTCCGTCTGCTATACTACATAAAAGTGACGAAGATTGTTAAACTTGCAAATTTTTATATTTTGGAAGATTTTTGTGTGCTATACTACATAAAAGTCACGAAATTCGTTAAACTTGCAAATTTTAATATTTTGGAAGCTTTTCGTGTGCTATACTACTTAAAACTCACGAAGTTCGTTAAACTTGGTTACATTGGTATTTTTGAAGTTTTTCGTGTGCTATACTACATAAAATTCACGAAGTTTGTTAAACTTGCAAAATTTGGTCTTTTGGAAGATTTTCTTATGCTATACTACATAAAAGTCACGAGGTTTGTTAAACTTGCAAATTTTAATATTCTGGAATATTTTCCTGTGCTATAGTACATAAAAGTCATGAAGTTTGTTAAACATATAAATTTTAATATTTTGGGAGATTTTTGTGTGCTATACTACATAAAAGTCACGAAGTTCGTAAACCGTGCATACATTGGTATTTTTGAAGATTTTTCGTTTGCTATATTACATAAAAGGCACGAAGTTTGTTAAACTTGCATACATTAATGTTTTGGAAGATTTTCGTGTGCTATACTACATAAAAGTCACGAAGTTCTTTAAACTTACAAATTTTAATATTTTGGAAGATTTTCGTGTGCTATAATACATAAAAGTATTGAAGTTCGTTAAACTTGGTGTCATTCGTATTTTGTTAGATTTTCGTGTGCTATACTACATAAAAGTCACGAAGTTTGTTAAACTTGCAAAATTTTGTCTTTTGGGTGATTTTCGTGTGCTATACAACATAAATGTCACGAAGTTCGTTAAACTTGCAAATTTTAATATTTTGGAAGATTCTCGTATGCTATACTACATAAAAGTCGTGAAGTTCGTTAAACTTGGTTACGTTGGTATTTTGGAAGATTTTCATGTGCTATTCTACATAAATGACAAGAAGTTCATTAATATTGCAAAGTTTGGTCTTTTGGAAAATTTTCATATGCTATACTACATAAAAGTCACGAAGTTCGCTAAATTACAAATTTTAATATTTTGGAAGATTTTGTGTGCTATAATACATAAAACTCTCGAAGTTCGTTAAACTTGCATACATTGGTATTTTGGAAGATTTTCGTGTGCTATACTACATAAAAGTCACGAAGTTTGTTAAACTTATAAATTTTAATTTTCTGGGAGATTTTTGTGTGCTATACTAAATAAAAGTCTCGAAGTTCGTTAAACTTGGTTACATTCGTATTTTTTAAGATTTAAGTGTGCTATACTACATAAAAGTCACGATATTTGTTAAACTTGCAAAATTTGGTCTTTTGGAATATTTTCGTGTGCTATACTACAAAATTGTCACGAAGTTCGTTAAACTTGCAAATTTTAATATTTTGGAAGATTCTCGTATGCTATACTACATAAAAGTCGTGAAGTTCGTTAAACTTGCAAATTTTAATGTTTTGGAAGATTTTCATGTGATATGCTCCACAAAAGTCACGAAGCTCGTTAAACTTGGTTACATTGGTATTGTGGAAGATTTTCATGTGCTATGCTACATAAATGACAAGAAGTTCATTAAACTTGCAAAATTTGGTGTTTTGGAAGATTTTCGTGTGCTATACTACTTAAAAGTCATGAATTTCGCTAAACTTATAAATTTCAATATTTTGGAAGATTTTGTGTGCTATAATACATAAAACTCTCGAAGTTCGTCAAACTTGCATACATTGGTATTATGAAAGATTTTCGTGAGCTATACTACATAAAAGTCACGATGTTTGTTAAACTTGGTTACATTGGTATTTTTGGAAGATTTTCAAGTGCTATACTACATAAAAGTCACGAAGTTCGTTAAACTTACAAATTTTAATATTTTGGAAGATTTTCGTGTTCTATAATACATAAAAGTCTCGAAGTTCGTTAAACTTGTATACCATGGTGTTATGGAAGATTTTCGTGTGCTATAATACATAAAAGTCACGAAGTTTGTTAAACTTATAAATTTAAGTTTTTTGGGACATTTTTGTGTGCTATACTACATAAAAGTCACGAAGTTCTTTAAACGTGCATACATTGGTATTTTGGAAGATTTTCGTGTGCTATACTACGTACAAGTCACGAAGTTTGTTAAACTTACAAATTTTAATATTTTGGAATATTTTCGTGTGCTATACTACATAAAAGTCCCAAAGATCGTTAACATTGCATACATTGGTATTTTGGTCTTTTGGTAGATTTTCGTGTGATATACTACATAAAAGTCACGAAGTTCGTTAAACTTGCAAATTTTAATATTTTGGAAGATTTTCGTGTGCTATACTACAGAAAAGTCATGAAGTTCGTTAAACTTGCATACATTGGTATTTTGGAAGATTTTTGCGTGTGCTATACTACATAAAAGTCACGAAGTTCTTTAAACTCTCAAATTTTAATATTCTGGAAGATTTCCGTCTGCTATACTACATAAAAGTGACGAAGATTGTTAAACTTGCAAATTTTTATATTTTGGAAGATTTTTGTGTGCTATACTACATAAAAGTCACGAAATTCGTTAAACTTGCAAATTTTAATATTTTGGAAGCTTTTCGTGTGCTATACTACTTAAAACTCACGAAGTTCGTTAAACTTGGTTACATTGGTATTTTTGAAGTTTTTCGTGTGCTATACTACATAAAATTCACGAAGTTTGTTAAACTTGCAAAATTTGGTCTTTTGGAAGATTTTCTTATGCTATACTACATAAAAGTCACGAGGTTTGTTAAACTTGCAAATTTTAATATTCTGGAATATTTTCCTGTGCTATAGTACATAAAAGTCATGAAGTTTGTTAAACATATAAATTTTAATATTTTGGGAGATTTTTGTGTGCTATACTACATAAAAGTCACGAAGTTCGTAAACCGTGCATACATTGGTATTTTTGAAGATTTTTCGTTTGCTATATTACATAAAAGGCACGAAGTTTGTTAAACTTGCATACATTAATGTTTTGGAAGATTTTCGTGTGCTATACTACATAAAAGTCACGAAGTTCTTTAAACTTACAAATTTTAATATTTTGGAAGATTTTCGTGTGCTATAATACATAAAAGTATTGAAGTTCGTTAAACTTGGTGTCATTCGTATTTTGTTAGATTTTCGTGTGCTATACTACATAAAAGTCACGAAGTTTGTTAAACTTGCAAAATTTTGTCTTTTGGGTGATTTTCGTGTGCTATACAACATAAATGTCACGAAGTTCGTTAAACTTGCAAATTTTAATATTTTGGAAGATTCTCGTATGCTATACTACATAAAAGTCGTGAAGTTCGTTAAACTTGGTTACGTTGGTATTTTGGAAGATTTTCATGTGCTATTCTACATAAATGACAAGAAGTTCATTAATATTGCAAAGTTTGGTCTTTTGGAAAATTTTCATATGCTATACTACATAAAAGTCACGAAGTTCGCTAAATTACAAATTTTAATATTTTGGAAGATTTTGTGTGCTATAATACATAAAACTCTCGAAGTTCGTTAAACTTGCATACATTGGTATTTTGGAAGATTTTCGTGTGCTATACTACATAAAAGTCACGAAGTTTGTTAAACTTATAAATTTTAATTTTCTGGGAGATTTTTGTGTGCTATACTAAATAAAAGTCTCGAAGTTCGTTAAACTTGGTTACATTCGTATTTTTTAAGATTTAAGTGTGCTATACTACATAAAAGTCACGATATTTGTTAAACTTGCAAAATTTGGTCTTTTGGAATATTTTCGTGTGCTATACTACAAAATTGTCACGAAGTTCGTTAAACTTGCAAATTTTAATATTTTGGAAGATTCTCGTATGCTATACTACATAAAAGTCGTGAAGTTCGTTAAACTTGCAAATTTTAATGTTTTGGAAGATTTTCATGTGATATGCTCCACAAAAGTCACGAAGCTCGTTAAACTTGGTTACATTGGTATTGTGGAAGATTTTCATGCGCTATGCTACATAAATGACAAGAAGTTCATTAAACTTGCAAAATTTGGTGTTTTGGAAGATTTTCGTGTGCTATACTACTTAAAAGTCATGAATTTCGCTAAACTTATAAATTTCAATATTTTGGAAGATTTTGTGTGCTATAATACATAAAACTCTCGAAGTTCGTCAAACTTGCATACATTGGTATTATGAAAGATTTTCGTGAGCTATACTACATAAAAGTCACGATGTTTGTTAAACTTGGTTACATTGGTATTTTTGGAAGATTTTCAAGTGCTATACTACATAAAAGTCACGAAGTTCGTTAAACTTACAAATTTTAATATTTTGGAAGATTTTCGTGTTCTATAATACATAAAAGTCTCGAAGTTCGTTAAACTTGTATACCATGGTGTTATGGAAGATTTTCGTGTGCTATAATACATAAAAGTCACGAAGTTTGTTAAACTTATAAATTTAAGTTTTTTGGGACATTTTTGTGTGCTATACTACATAAAAGTCACGAAGTTCTTTAAACGTGCATACATTGGTATTTTGGAAGATTTTCGTGTGCTATACTACGTACAAGTCACGAAGTTTGTTAAACTTACAAATTTTAATATTTTGGAATATTTTCGTGTGCTATACTACATAAAAGTCCCAAAGATCGTTAACATTGCATACATTGGTATTTTGGTCTTTTGGTAGATTTTCGTGTGATATACTACATAAAAGTCACGAAGTTCGTTAAACTTGCAAATTTTAATATTTTGGAAGATTTTCGTGTGCTATACTACAGAAAAGTCATGAAGTTCGTTAAACTTGCATACATTGGTATTTTGGAAGATTTTTGCGTGTGCTATACTACATAAAAGTCACGAAGTTCTTTAAACTCTCAAATTTTAATATTCTGGAAGATTTCCGTCTGCTATACTACATAAAAGTGACGAAGATTGTTAAACTTGCAAATTTTTATATTTTGGAAGATTTTTGTGTGCTATACTACATAAAAGTCACGAAATTCGTTAAACTTGCAAATTTTAATATTTTGGAAGCTTTTCGTGTGCTATACTACTTAAAACTCACGAAGTTCGTTAAACTTGGTTACATTGGTATTTTTGAAGTTTTTCGTGTGCTATACTACATAAAATTCACGAAGTTTGTTAAACTTGCAAAATTTGGTCTTTTGGAAGATTTTCTTATGCTATACTACATAAAAGTCACGAGGTTTGTTAAACTTGCAAATTTTAATATTCTGGAATATTTTCCTGTGCTATAGTACATAAAAGTCATGAAGTTTGTTAAACATATAAATTTTAATATTTTGGGAGATTTTTGTGTGCTATACTACATAAAAGTCACGAAGTTCGTAAACCGTGCATACATTGGTATTTTTGAAGATTTTTCGTTTGCTATATTACATAAAAGGCACGAAGTTTGTTAAACTTGCATACATTAATGTTTTGGAAGATTTTCGTGTGCTATACTACATAAAAGTCACGAAGTTCTTTAAACTTACAAATTTTAATATTTTGGAAGATTTTCGTGTGCTATAATACATAAAAGTATTGAAGTTCGTTAAACTTGGTGTCATTCGTATTTTGTTAGATTTTCGTGTGCTATACTACATAAAAGTCACGAAGTTTGTTAAACTTGCAAAATTTTGTCTTTTGGGTGATTTTCGTGTGCTATACAACATAAATGTCACGAAGTTCGTTAAACTTGCAAATTTTAATATTTTGGAAGATTCTCGTATGCTATACTACATAAAAGTCGTGAAGTTCGTTAAACTTGGTTACGTTGGTATTTTGGAAGATTTTCATGTGCTATTCTACATAAATGACAAGAAGTTCATTAATATTGCAAAGTTTGGTCTTTTGGAAAATTTTCATATGCTATACTACATAAAAGTCACGAAGTTCGCTAAATTACAAATTTTAATATTTTGGAAGATTTTGTGTGCTATAATACATAAAACTCTCGAAGTTCGTTAAACTTGCATACATTGGTATTTTGGAAGATTTTCGTGTGCTATACTACATAAAAGTCACGAAGTTTGTTAAACTTATAAATTTTAATTTTCTGGGAGATTTTTGTGTGCTATACTAAATAAAAGTCTCGAAGTTCGTTAAACTTGGTTACATTCGTATTTTTTAAGATTTAAGTGTGCTATACTACATAAAAGTCACGATATTTGTTAAACTTGCAAAATTTGGTCTTTTGGAATATTTTCGTGTGCTATACTACAAAATTGTCACGAAGTTCGTTAAACTTGCAAATTTTAATATTTTGGAAGATTCTCGTATGCTATACTACATAAAAGTCGTGAAGTTCGTTAAACTTGCAAATTTTAATGTTTTGGAAGATTTTCATGTGATATGCTCCACAAAAGTCACGAAGCTCGTTAAACTTGGTTACATTGGTATTGTGGAAGATTTTCATGCGCTATGCTACATAAATGACAAGAAGTTCATTAAACTTGCAAAATTTGGTGTTTTGGAAGATTTTCGTGTGCTATACTACTTAAAAGTCATGAATTTCGCTAAACTTATAAATTTCAATATTTTGGAAGATTTTGTGTGCTATAATACATAAAACTCTCGAAGTTCGTCAAACTTGCATACATTGGTATTATGAAAGATTTTCGTGAGCTATACTACATAAAAGTCACGATGTTTGTTAAACTTGGTTACATTGGTATTTTTGGAAGATTTTCAAGTGCTATACTACATAAAAGTCACGAAGTTCGTTAAACTTACAAATTTTAATATTTTGGAAGATTTTCGTGTTCTATAATACATAAAAGTCTCGAAGTTCGTTAAACTTGTATACCATGGTGTTATGGAAGATTTTCGTGTGCTATAATACATAAAAGTCACGAAGTTTGTTAAACTTATAAATTTAAGTTTTTTGGGACATTTTTGTGTGCTATACTACATAAAAGTCACGAAGTTCTTTAAACGTGCATACATTGGTATTTTGGAAGATTTTCGTGTGCTATACTACGTACAAGTCACGAAGTTTGTTAAACTTACAAATTTTAATATTTTGGAATATTTTCGTGTGCTATACTACATAAAAGTCCCAAAGATCGTTAACATTGCATACATTGGTATTTTGGTCTTTTGGTAGATTTTCGTGTGATATACTACATAAAAGTCACGAAGTTCGTTAAACTTGCAAATTTTAATATTTTGGAAGATTTTCGTGTGCTATACTACAGAAAAGTCATGAAGTTCGTTAAACTTGCATACATTGGTATTTTGGAAGATTTTTGCGTGTGCTATACTACATAAAAGTCACGAAGTTCTTTAAACTCTCAAATTTTAATATTCTGGAAGATTTCCGTCTGCTATACTACATAAAAGTGACGAAGATTGTTAAACTTGCAAATTTTTATATTTTGGAAGATTTTTGTGTGCTATACTACATAAAAGTCACGAAATTCGTTAAACTTGCAAATTTTAATATTTTGGAAGCTTTTCGTGTGCTATACTACTTAAAACTCACGAAGTTCGTTAAACTTGGTTACATTGGTATTTTTGAAGTTTTTCGTGTGCTATACTACATAAAATTCACGAAGTTTGTTAAACTTGCAAAATTTGGTCTTTTGGAAGATTTTCTTATGCTATACTACATAAAAGTCACGAGGTTTGTTAAACTTGCAAATTTTAATATTCTGGAATATTTTCCTGTGCTATAGTACATAAAAGTCATGAAGTTTGTTAAACATATAAATTTTAATATTTTGGGAGATTTTTGTGTGCTATACTACATAAAAGTCACGAAGTTCGTAAACCGTGCATACATTGGTATTTTTGAAGATTTTTCGTTTGCTATATTACATAAAAGGCACGAAGTTTGTTAAACTTGCATACATTAATGTTTTGGAAGATTTTCGTGTGCTATACTACATAAAAGTCACGAAGTTCTTTAAACTTACAAATTTTAATATTTTGGAAGATTTTCGTGTGCTATAATACATAAAAGTATTGAAGTTCGTTAAACTTGGTGTCATTCGTATTTTGTTAGATTTTCGTGTGCTATACTACATAAAAGTCACGAAGTTTGTTAAACTTGCAAAATTTTGTCTTTTGGGTGATTTTCGTGTGCTATACAACATAAATGTCACGAAGTTCGTTAAACTTGCAAATTTTAATATTTTGGAAGATTCTCGTATGCTATACTACATAAAAGTCGTGAAGTTCGTTAAACTTGGTTACGTTGGTATTTTGGAAGATTTTCATGTGCTATTCTACATAAATGACAAGAAGTTCATTAATATTGCAAAGTTTGGTCTTTTGGAAAATTTTCATATGCTATACTACATAAAAGTCACGAAGTTCGCTAAATTACAAATTTTAATATTTTGGAAGATTTTGTGTGCTATAATACATAAAACTCTCGAAGTTCGTTAAACTTGCATACATTGGTATTTTGGAAGATTTTCGTGTGCTATACTACATAAAAGTCACGAAGTTTGTTAAACTTATAAATTTTAATTTTCTGGGAGATTTTTGTGTGCTATACTAAATAAAAGTCTCGAAGTTCGTTAAACTTGGTTACATTCGTATTTTTTAAGATTTAAGTGTGCTATACTACATAAAAGTCACGATATTTGTTAAACTTGCAAAATTTGGTCTTTTGGAATATTTTCGTGTGCTATACTACAAAATTGTCACGAAGTTCGTTAAACTTGCAAATTTTAATATTTTGGAAGATTCTCGTATGCTATACTACATAAAAGTCGTGAAGTTCGTTAAACTTGCAAATTTTAATGTTTTGGAAGATTTTCATGTGATATGCTCCACAAAAGTCACGAAGCTCGTTAAACTTGGTTACATTGGTATTGTGGAAGATTTTCATGCGCTATGCTACATAAATGACAAGAAGTTCATTAAACTTGCAAAATTTGGTGTTTTGGAAGATTTTCGTGTGCTATACTACTTAAAAGTCATGAATTTCGCTAAACTTATAAATTTCAATATTTTGGAAGATTTTGTGTGCTATAATACATAAAACTCTCGAAGTTCGTCAAACTTGCATACATTGGTATTATGAAAGATTTTCGTGAGCTATACTACATAAAAGTCACGATGTTTGTTAAACTTGGTTACATTGGTATTTTTGGAAGATTTTCAAGTGCTATACTACATAAAAGTCACGAAGTTCGTTAAACTTACAAATTTTAATATTTTGGAAGATTTTCGTGTTCTATAATACATAAAAGTCTCGAAGTTCGTTAAACTTGTATACCATGGTGTTATGGAAGATTTTCGTGTGCTATAATACATAAAAGTCACGAAGTTTGTTAAACTTATAAATTTAAGTTTTTTGGGACATTTTTGTGTGCTATACTACATAAAAGTCACGAAGTTCTTTAAACGTGCATACATTGGTATTTTGGAAGATTTTCGTGTGCTATACTACGTACAAGTCACGAAGTTTGTTAAACTTACAAATTTTAATATTTTGGAATATTTTCGTGTGCTATACTACATAAAAGTCCCAAAGATCGTTAACATTGCATACATTGGTATTTTGGTCTTTTGGTAGATTTTCGTGTGATATACTACATAAAAGTCACGAAGTTCGTTAAACTTGCAAATTTTAATATTTTGGAAGATTTTCGTGTGCTATACTACAGAAAAGTCATGAAGTTCGTTAAACTTGCATACATTGGTATTTTGAAAGATGTTTTCGTGTGCTATACTACATAAAAGTCACGAAGTTCTTTAAACTCTCAAATTTTAATATTCTGGAAGATTTCCGTCTGCTATACTACATAAAAGTGACGAAGATTGTTAAACTTGCAAATTTTTATATTTTGGAAGATTTTTGTGTGCTATACTACATAAAAGTCACGAAATTCGTTAAACTTGCAAATTTTAATATTTTGGAAGCTTTTCGTGTGCTATACTACTTAAAACTCACGAAGTTCGTTAAACTTGGTTACATTGGTATTTTTGAAGTTTTTCGTGTGCTATACTACATAAAATTCACGAAGTTTGTTAAACTTGCAAAATTTGGTCTTTTGGAAGATTTTCTTATGCTATACTACATAAAAGTCACGAGGTTTGTTAAACTTGCAAATTTTAATATTCTGGAATATTTTCCTGTGCTATAGTACATAAAAGTCATGAAGTTTGTTAAACATATAAATTTTAATATTTTGGGAGATTTTTGTGTGCTATACTACATAAAAGTCACGAAGTTCGTAAACCGTGCATACATTGGTATTTTTGAAGATTTTTCGTTTGCTATATTACATAAAAGGCACGAAGTTTGTTAAACTTGCATACATTAATGTTTTGGAAGATTTTCGTGTGCTATACTACATAAAAGTCACGAAGTTCTTTAAACTTACAAATTTTAATATTTTGGAAGATTTTCGTGTGCTATAATACATAAAAGTATTGAAGTTCGTTAAACTTGGTGTCATTCGTATTTTGTTAGATTTTCGTGTGCTATACTACATAAAAGTCACGAAGTTTGTTAAACTTGCAAAATTTTGTCTTTTGGGTGATTTTCGTGTGCTATACAACATAAATGTCACGAAGTTCGTTAAACTTGCAAATTTTAATATTTTGGAAGATTCTCGTATGCTATACTACATAAAAGTCGTGAAGTTCGTTAAACTTGGTTACGTTGGTATTTTGGAAGATTTTCATGTGCTATTCTACATAAATGACAAGAAGTTCATTAATATTGCAAAGTTTGGTCTTTTGGAAAATTTTCATATGCTATACTACATAAAAGTCACGAAGTTCGCTAAATTACAAATTTTAATATTTTGGAAGATTTTGTGTGCTATAATACATAAAACTCTCGAAGTTCGTTAAACTTGCATACATTGGTATTTTGGAAGATTTTCGTGTGCTATACTACATAAAAGTCACGAAGTTTGTTAAACTTATAAATTTTAATTTTCTGGGAGATTTTTGTGTGCTATACTAAATAAAAGTCTCGAAGTTCGTTAAACTTGGTTACATTCGTATTTTTTAAGATTTAAGTGTGCTATACTACATAAAAGTCACGATATTTGTTAAACTTGCAAAATTTGGTCTTTTGGAATATTTTCGTGTGCTATACTACAAAATTGTCACGAAGTTCGTTAAACTTGCAAATTTTAATATTTTGGAAGATTCTCGTATGCTATACTACATAAAAGTCGTGAAGTTCGTTAAACTTGCAAATTTTAATGTTTTGGAAGATTTTCATGTGATATGCTCCACAAAAGTCACGAAGCTCGTTAAACTTGGTTACATTGGTATTGTGGAAGATTTTCATGCGCTATGCTACATAAATGACAAGAAGTTCATTAAACTTGCAAAATTTGGTGTTTTGGAAGATTTTCGTGTGCTATACTACTTAAAAGTCATGAATTTCGCTAAACTTATAAATTTCAATATTTTGGAAGATTTTGTGTGCTATAATACATAAAACTCTCGAAGTTCGTCAAACTTGCATACATTGGTATTATGAAAGATTTTCGTGAGCTATACTACATAAAAGTCACGATGTTTGTTAAACTTGGTTACATTGGTATTTTTGGAAGATTTTCAAGTGCTATACTACATAAAAGTCACGAAGTTCGTTAAACTTACAAATTTTAATATTTTGGAAGATTTTCGTGTTCTATAATACATAAAAGTCTCGAAGTTCGTTAAACTTGTATACCATGGTGTTATGGAAGATTTTCGTGTGCTATAATACATAAAAGTCACGAAGTTTGTTAAACTTATAAATTTAAGTTTTTTGGGACATTTTTGTGTGCTATACTACATAAAAGTCACGAAGTTCTTTAAACGTGCATACATTGGTATTTTGGAAGATTTTCGTGTGCTATACTACGTACAAGTCACGAAGTTTGTTAAACTTACAAATTTTAATATTTTGGAATATTTTCGTGTGCTATACTACATAAAAGTCCCAAAGATCGTTAACATTGCATACATTGGTATTTTGGTCTTTTGGTAGATTTTCGTGTGATATACTACATAAAAGTCACGAAGTTCGTTAAACTTGCAAATTTTAATATTTTGGAAGATTTTCGTGTGCTATACTACAGAAAAGTCATGAAGTTCGTTAAACTTGCATACATTGGTATTTTGAAAGATGTTTTCGTGTGCTATACTACATAAAAGTCACGAAGTTCTTTAAACTCTCAAATTTTAATATTCTGGAAGATTTCCGTCTGCTATACTACATAAAAGTGACGAAGATTGTTAAACTTGCAAATTTTTATATTTTGGAAGATTTTTGTGTGCTATACTACATAAAAGTCACGAAATTCGTTAAACTTGCAAATTTTAATATTTTGGAAGCTTTTCGTGTGCTATACTACTTAAAACTCACGAAGTTCGTTAAACTTGGTTACATTGGTATTTTTGAAGTTTTTCGTGTGCTATACTACATAAAATTCACGAAGTTTGTTAAACTTGCAAAATTTGGTCTTTTGGAAGATTTTCTTATGCTATACTACATAAAAGTCACGAGGTTTGTTAAACTTGCAAATTTTAATATTCTGGAATATTTTCCTGTGCTATAGTACATAAAAGTCATGAAGTTTGTTAAACATATAAATTTTAATATTTTGGGAGATTTTTGTGTGCTATACTACATAAAAGTCACGAAGTTCGTAAACCGTGCATACATTGGTATTTTTGAAGATTTTTCGTTTGCTATATTACATAAAAGGCACGAAGTTTGTTAAACTTGCATACATTAATGTTTTGGAAGATTTTCGTGTGCTATACTACATAAAAGTCACGAAGTTCTTTAAACTTACAAATTTTAATATTTTGGAAGATTTTCGTGTGCTATAATACATAAAAGTATTGAAGTTCGTTAAACTTGGTGTCATTCGTATTTTGTTAGATTTTCGTGTGCTATACTACATAAAAGTCACGAAGTTTGTTAAACTTGCAAAATTTTGTCTTTTGGGTGATTTTCGTGTGCTATACAACATAAATGTCACGAAGTTCGTTAAACTTGCAAATTTTAATATTTTGGAAGATTCTCGTATGCTATACTACATAAAAGTCGTGAAGTTCGTTAAACTTGGTTACGTTGGTATTTTGGAAGATTTTCATGTGCTATTCTACATAAATGACAAGAAGTTCATTAATATTGCAAAGTTTGGTCTTTTGGAAAATTTTCATATGCTATACTACATAAAAGTCACGAAGTTCGCTAAATTACAAATTTTAATATTTTGGAAGATTTTGTGTGCTATAATACATAAAACTCTCGAAGTTCGTTAAACTTGCATACATTGGTATTTTGGAAGATTTTCGTGTGCTATACTACATAAAAGTCACGAAGTTTGTTAAACTTATAAATTTTAATTTTCTGGGAGATTTTTGTGTGCTATACTAAATAAAAGTCTCGAAGTTCGTTAAACTTGGTTACATTCGTATTTTTTAAGATTTAAGTGTGCTATACTACATAAAAGTCACGATATTTGTTAAACTTGCAAAATTTGGTCTTTTGGAATATTTTCGTGTGCTATACTACAAAATTGTCACGAAGTTCGTTAAACTTGCAAATTTTAATATTTTGGAAGATTCTCGTATGCTATACTACATAAAAGTCGTGAAGTTCGTTAAACTTGCAAATTTTAATGTTTTGGAAGATTTTCATGTGATATGCTCCACAAAAGTCACGAAGCTCGTTAAACTTGGTTACATTGGTATTGTGGAAGATTTTCATGCGCTATGCTACATAAATGACAAGAAGTTCATTAAACTTGCAAAATTTGGTGTTTTGGAAGATTTTCGTGTGCTATACTACTTAAAAGTCATGAATTTCGCTAAACTTATAAATTTCAATATTTTGGAAGATTTTGTGTGCTATAATACATAAAACTCTCGAAGTTCGTCAAACTTGCATACATTGGTATTATGAAAGATTTTCGTGAGCTATACTACATAAAAGTCACGATGTTTGTTAAACTTGGTTACATTGGTATTTTTGGAAGATTTTCAAGTGCTATACTACATAAAAGTCACGAAGTTCGTTAAACTTACAAATTTTAATATTTTGGAAGATTTTCGTGTTCTATAATACATAAAAGTCTCGAAGTTCGTTAAACTTGTATACCATGGTGTTATGGAAGATTTTCGTGTGCTATAATACATAAATGTCACGAAGTTTGTTAAACTTATAAATTTAAGTTTTTTGGGACATTTTTGTGTGCTATACTACATAAAAGTCACGAAGTTCTTTAAACGTGCATACATTGGTATTTTGGAAGATTTTCGTGTGCTATACTACGTACAAGTCACGAAGTTTGTTAAACTTACAAATTTTAATATTTTGGAATATTTTCGTGTGCTATACTACATAAAAGTCCCAAAGATCGTTAACATTGCATACATTGGTATTTTGGTCTTTTGGTAGATTTTCGTGTGATATACTACATAAAAGTCACGAAGTTCGTTAAACTTGCAAATTTTAATATTTTGGAAGATTTTCGTGTGCTATACTACAGAAAAGTCATGAAGTTCGTTAAACTTGCATACATTGGTATTTTGAAAGATGTTTTCGTGTGCTATACTACATAAAAGTCACGAAGTTCTTTAAACTCTCAAATTTTAATATTCTGGAAGATTTCCGTCTGCTATACTACATAAAAGTGACGAAGATTGTTAAACTTGCAAATTTTTATATTTTGGAAGATTTTTGTGTGCTATACTACATAAAAGTCACGAAATTCGTTAAACTTGCAAATTTTAATATTTTGGAAGCTTTTCGTGTGCTATACTACTTAAAACTCACGAAGTTCGTTAAACTTGGTTACATTGGTATTTTTGAAGTTTTTCGTGTGCTATACTACATAAAATTCACGAAGTTTGTTAAACTTGCAAAATTTGGTCTTTTGGAAGATTTTCTTATGCTATACTACATAAAAGTCACGAGGTTTGTTAAACTTGCAAATTTTAATATTCTGGAATATTTTCCTGTGCTATAGTACATAAAAGTCATGAAGTTTGTTAAACATATAAATTTTAATATTTTGGGAGATTTTTGTGTGCTATACTACATAAAAGTCACGAAGTTCGTAAACCGTGCATACATTGGTATTTTTGAAGATTTTTCGTTTGCTATATTACATAAAAGGCACGAAGTTTGTTAAACTTGCATACATTAATGTTTTGGAAGATTTTCGTGTGCTATACTACATAAAAGTCACGAAGTTCTTTAAACTTACAAATTTTAATATTTTGGAAGATTTTCGTGTGCTATAATACATAAAAGTATTGAAGTTCGTTAAACTTGGTGTCATTCGTATTTTGTTAGATTTTCGTGTGCTATACTACATAAAAGTCACGAAGTTTGTTAAACTTGCAAAATTTTGTCTTTTGGGTGATTTTCGTGTGCTATACAACATAAATGTCACGAAGTTCGTTAAACTTGCAAATTTTAATATTTTGGAAGATTCTCGTATGCTATACTACATAAAAGTCGTGAAGTTCGTTAAACTTGGTTACGTTGGTATTTTGGAAGATTTTCATGTGCTATTCTACATAAATGACAAGAAGTTCATTAATATTGCAAAGTTTGGTCTTTTGGAAAATTTTCATATGCTATACTACATAAAAGTCACGAAGTTCGCTAAATTACAAATTTTAATATTTTGGAAGATTTTGTGTGCTATAATACATAAAACTCTCGAAGTTCGTTAAACTTGCATACATTGGTATTTTGGAAGATTTTCGTGTGCTATACTACATAAAAGTCACGAAGTTTGTTAAACTTATAAATTTTAATTTTCTGGGAGATTTTTGTGTGCTATACTAAATAAAAGTCTCGAAGTTCGTTAAACTTGGTTACATTCGTATTTTTTAAGATTTAAGTGTGCTATACTACATAAAAGTCACGATATTTGTTAAACTTGCAAAATTTGGTCTTTTGGAATATTTTCGTGTGCTATACTACAAAATTGTCACGAAGTTCGTTAAACTTGCAAATTTTAATATTTTGGAAGATTCTCGTATGCTATACTACATAAAAGTCGTGAAGTTCGTTAAACTTGCAAATTTTAATGTTTTGGAAGATTTTCATGTGATACATGACAAGAAGTTCATTAAACTTGCAAAATTTGGTGTTTTGGAAGATTTTCGTGTGCTATACCTTACAAATTTCGCTAAACTTATAAATTTCAATATTTTGGAAGACTTTTGTGTGCTATAATACATAAAACTCCCGAAGTTCGTTAAACTTGCATACATTGGTATTGTAGAAGATTTTCGTGTGCTATACTACATAAAAGTGACACGAAGTTTGTAAACTTGCAAAATTTGGTGTTTTGGAAGATTTTCACGTGTGCTATACTACTTAAAAGTCATGAAGTTTCGTTAAACTTATAAATTTTAATATTTTGGAAGATTTTTGTGTGCTATAATACATAAAAGTCTCGAAGTTCGTCAAACTTGCATACATTGGTATTACATTGAAAGATTTTTCGTTTGCTATACTACATAAAAGTCACGAAGTTTGTTAAACTTGCATACATTAATATTTTGGAAGATTTTCGTGTGCTATACTACATAAAAGTCACGAAGTTCTTTAAACTTACAAATTTTAATATTTTGGAAGATTTTCGTGTGCTATAATACATAAAAGTATTGAAGTTCGTTAAACTTGGTGTCATTCGTATTTTGTTAGATTTTCGTGTGCTATACTACATAAAAGTCACGAAGTTTGTTAAACTTGCAAAATTTTGTCTTTTGGGTGATTTTCGTGTGCTATACAACATAAATGTCACGAAGTTCGTTAAACATGCAAATTTTAATATTTTGGAAGATTCTCGTATGCTATACTACATAAAAGTCGTGAAGTTCGTTAAACTTGCAAATTTTAATGTTTTGGAAGATTTTCGTGTGCTATGACTACATAAAAGTCACGAAGTTCGTTAAACTTGGTTACGTTGGTATTTTGGAAGATTTTCATGTGCTATTCTACATAAATGACAAGAAGTTCATTAATATTGCAAAGTTAGGTCTTTTGGAAAATTTTCATATGCTATACTACATAAAAGTCACGAAGTTCGCTAAATTACAAATTTTAATATTTTGGAAGATTTTGTGTGCTATAATACATAAAACTCTCGAAGTTCGTTAAACTTGCATACATTGGTATTTTGGAAGATTTTCGTGTGCTATACTACATAAAAGTCACGAAGTTTGTTAAACTTATAAATTTTAATTTTCTGGGAGATTTTTGTGTGCTATACTAAATAAAAGTCTCGAAGTTCGTTAAACTTGGTTACATTCGTATTTTGTAAGATTTAAGTGTGCTATACTACATAAAAGTCACGATGTTTGTTAAACTTGCAAAATTTGGTCTTTTGGAATATTTTCGTGTGCTATACTACAAAATTGTCACGAAGTTCGTTAAACTTGCAAATTTTAATATTTTGGAAGATTTTCGTGTGCTATACTACATAAAAGTCGTGAAGTTCGTTAAACTTGCAAATTTTAATGTTTTGGAAGATTTTCGTGTGCTATACTTCATAAAAGTCACGAAGTTCGTTAAACTTGGTTACATTGGTATTGTCGAAGATTTTCATGTGCTATACTACATAAATGACAAGAAGTTCGTTAAACTTGCAAAATTTAGTCTTTTGGAAGTTTTTCGTGTGTTGTACTACATAAAAGTCACGAAAGTCCCTAAACTTACAAATTTTAATATTTTGGAAGACTTTTGTGTGCTATAATACATAAAACTCCCGAAGTTCGTTAAACTTGCATACATTGATATTTTGGAAGATATTCGTGTGTTATACTACATAAAAGTAACGAAGTTCATTAAAGTTATAAATTTTAATATTTTGGGAGATTTTCGTGTGCTATACTACATATAAGTCACGAAGTTTGTTAAACTTGGTTACATTGGTATTTTTGAAGATTTTCGTGTGCTATAGTACATAAAAGTCACGAAGTTCGTTAAACTTGCAAAATTTCGTCTTTGGAAGATTTTTGTGTGCTATACATAAAAGTCATCGAGTTCATTAAACTTACAAATTTTAATATTTTGGAAAATTTTTGTGTGCTATAATATATAAAAACCTCGAAGTACGTTAAACTTGCATAAACTTGTATTTTGGAAGATTTTCGTGTGATATACTACAAAAAAGTTACGAAATTCGTTAAACTTATAAATTTTAATATTTTGGAAGATTTTTCGTGTGCTATACTACATAAAAAACACGAAGTTCGTTAAACGTAAATACATTGGTATTTTGGAAGATTTTCGTTCGCTATATTACATAAAAGGCACGAAGCTTGTTAAACTTGCAAATTTTAGTATTTTGGAAGATTTTCGTGTGCTATACTACATATAAGTCACGAAGTTTGTTAAACTTGGTTACATTGGTATTTTTGAAGATTTTTGTGTGCTATAGTACATAAAAGTCACGAAGTTCGTTAAACTTGCAAAATTTCGTCTTTAGAAGATTTTTGTGTGCTATACATAAAAGTCACCAAGTTCATTAAACTTACAAATTTTAATATTTTGGAAAATTTTTGTGTGCTATAATATATAAAAACCTCAAAATACGTTAAACTTGCATAAACTTGTATTTTGGAAGATTTTCGTGTGATATACTACAAAAAAGTTACGAAATTCGTTAAACTTATAAATTTTAATATTTTGGAATATTTTCGTGTGCTATACTACATAAAAAACACGAAGTTCGTTAAACGTAAATACATTGGTATTTTGGAAGATTTTCGTTTGCTATATTACATAAAAGGCACGAAGCTTGTTAAACTTGCAAATTTTAGTGTTTTGGAAGATTTTCGTGTGCTATACTACATAAAAGTCATGAAGTTCGTTAAACTTACAAATTTTAATAATTTGGAAGATTTTCGTGTGCTATAATACATAAAAGTCTCGAAGTTCGTTAAACTTGCATACACTGGTATTATGGAAGGTTTTTGTGTGCTATACTACATAAAATTCACGAAGTTTGTTAAACTTATAAATTTTAATATTTTGAGGATTATTTGTGTGCTATACTACATAAATGTCACGAAGTTCGTTAAACGTGTATACGTTGGTATTTTGGAAGATTTTCGTGTGCTATACTACATAAAAGTCACGAAGTTTGTTAAACTTATAAATTTTAATATTTTGGAAGATTTTTCGTGTGTTATACTACATAAAAGTCTCGAAGTTCGTTAAACTCTGTTTCATTTGTATTATGTTAGATTTTTGTGTGCTATACTACATGAAAGTCACGAAGTTTGTTAAACTTGCAAAATTTTGTCTTTTGGGTGATTTTCGTGTCCTATACTACATAAATGTCACGAAGTTCGTTAAACTTGCAAATTTTAATATTTTGGAAGATTCTCGTATGCTATACTACATAAAAGTCGTGAAGTTCGTTAAACTTGCAAATTTTAATGTTTTGGAAGATTTTCATGTGATATGCTCCATAAAAGTCACGAAGCTCGTTAAACTTGTTAACATTGGTATTGTGGAAGATTTTCATTTGTTATGCTACATAAATGACAAGAAGTTCATTAAACTTGCAAAATTTGGTGTTTTGGAAGATTTTCGTGTGCTATACTACTTAAAATTCATGAATTTCGCTAAACTTATAAATTTCAATATTTTGGAAGATTTTGTGTGCTATAATACATAAAACTCTCGAAGTTCGTTAAACTTGCATACATTGGTATTATGAAAGATTTTCGTGAGCTATACTACATAAAAGTCACGAAGTTTGTTAAACTTGGTTACATTGGTATTTTTGGAAGATTTTCAAGTGCTATACTACATAAAAGTCACGAAGTTCGTTAAACTTACAAATTTTAATATTTTGGAAGATTTTCGTGTTCTATAATACATAAAAGTCTCGAAGTTCGTTAAACTTGTATACCATGGTGTTATGGAAGATTTTTGTGTGCTATACTACATAAAAGTAACGAAGTTTGTTAAACTT
This sequence comes from Vicia villosa, assembly GCF_029867415.1. Classification (NCBI taxonomy): domain Eukaryota; kingdom Viridiplantae; phylum Streptophyta; class Magnoliopsida; order Fabales; family Fabaceae; genus Vicia; species Vicia villosa. The sequence goes on from NC_081186.1 coordinate 58,933,239, forward strand.
ATAAATTTAAATTTTTTGGGACATTTTTGTGTGCTATACTACATAAAAGTTACGAAGTTCTTTAAACGTGCATACATTGGTATTTTGGAAGATTTTCGTGTGCTATACTACGTAAAAGTCACGAAGTTTGTTAAACTTACAAATTTTAATATTTTGGAATATTTTCGTGTGCTATACTACATAAAAGTCCCAAAGATCGTTAACATTGCATACATTGGTATTTTGGTCTTTTGGTAGATTTTCGTGTGCTATACTACATAAAAGTCACGAAGTTCGTTAAACTTGCAAATTTTAATATTTTGGAAGATTTTCGTGTGCTATACTACAGAAAAGTCATGAAGTTCGTTAAACTTGCATACATTGGTATTTTGGAAGATTTTTGCATGTGCTATACTACATAAAAGTCACGAAGTTCTTTAAACTCTCAAATTTTAATATTCTGGAAGATTTTCGTCTGCTATACTACATAAAAGTCAGGAAGATTGTTAAACTTGCAAATTTTAATATTTTGGAAGATTTTTGTGTGCTATACTACATAAAAGTCACGAAATTCGTTAAACTTGCAAATTTTAATATTTTGGAAGCTTTTCGTGTGCTATACTACTTAAAACTCACGAAGTTCTTTAAACTTGGTTACATTGGTATTTTTGAAGTTTTTCGTGTGCTATACTACATAAAATTCACGAAGTTTGTTAAACTTGCAAAATTTGGTCTTTTGGAAGATTTTCTTATGCTATACTACATAAAAGTCACGAGGTTTGTTAAACTTGCAAATTTTAATATTCTGGAATATTTTCCTGTGCTATAGTACATAAAAGTCATGAAGTTTGTTAAACATATAAATTTTAATATTTTGGGAGATTTTTGTGTGCTATACTACATAAAAGTCACGAAGTTCGTAAACCGTGCATACATTGGTATTTTTGAAGATTTTTCGTTTGCTATATTACATAAAAGGCACGAAGTTTGTTAAACTTGCATACATTAATGTTTTGGAAGATTTTCGTGTGCTATACTACATAAAAGTCACAAAGTTCTTTAAACTTACAAATTTTAATATTTTGGAAGATTTTCGTGTGCTATAATACATAAAAGTATTGAAGTTCGTTAAACTTGGTGTCATTCGTATTTTGTTAGATTTTCGTGTGCTATACTACATAAAAGTCACGAAGTTTGTTAAACTTGCAAAATTTTGTCTTTTGGGTGATTTTCGTGTGCTATACAACATAAATGTCACGAAGTTCGTTAAACTTGCAAATTTTAATATTTTGGAAGATTCTCGTATGCTATACTACATAAAAGTCGTGAAGTTCGTTAAACTTGGTTACGTTGGTATTTTGGAAGATTTTCATGTGCTATTCTACATAAATGACAAGAAGTTCATTAATATTGCAAAGTTTGGTCTTTTGGAAAATTTTCATATGCTATACTACATAAAAGTCACGAAGATCGCTAAATTACAAATTTTAATATTTTGGAAGATTTTGTGTGCTATAATACATAAAACTCTCGAAGTTCGTTAAACTTGCATACATTGGTATTTTGGAAGATTTTCGTGTGCTATACTACATAAAAGTCACGAAGTTTGTTAAACTTATAAATTTTAATTTTCTGGGAGATTTTTGTGTGCTATACTAAATAAAAGTCTCGAAGTTCGTTAAACTTGGTTACATTCGTATTTTTTAAGATTTAAGTGTGCTATACTACATAAAAGTCACGATATTTGTTAAACTTGCAAAATTTGGTCTTTTGGAATATTTTCGTGTGCTATACTACAAAATTGTCACGAAGTTCGTTAAACTTGCAAATTTTAATATTTTGGAAGATTTTCGTGTGCTATACTACATAAAAGTCGTGAAGTTCGTTAAACTTGCAAATTTTAATGTTTTGGAAGATTTTAGTGTGCTATACTACATAAATGATAAGAAGTCGCTAACCTTACAAATTTTAATATTTTGGAAGACTTTTGTGTGCTATAATACATAAAACTCCCGAAGTTCGTTAAACTTGCATACATTGATATTTTAGAAGATATTCGTGTGCTATACTACATAAAATTCACGAAGTTTGTTAAACTTATAAATTTTAATTTTTTGGGAGATTTTTGTGTGCTATACTAAATAAAAGTCTCGAAGTTCGTTAAACTTGGTTACATTCGTATTTTTTAAGATTTAAGTGTGCTATACTACATAAAAGTCACGATGTTTGTAAACTTGCAAAATTTGGTCTTTTGGAATATTTTCGTGTGCTATACTACAAAATTGTCACGAAGTTCGTTAAACTTGCAAATTTTAATATTTTGGAAGATTTTCGTGTGCTATACTACATAAAAGTCGTGAAGTTCGTTAAACTTGCAAATTTTAATGTTTTGGAAGATTTTCGTGTGCTATACTTCATAAAAGTCACGAAGTTCGTTAAACTTGGTTACATTGGTATTGTCGAAGATTTTCATGTGCTATACTACATAAATGACAAGAAGTTCGTTAAACTTGCAAAATTTAGTCTTTTGGAAGTTTTTCGTGTGTTGTACTACATAAAAGTCACGAAAGTCCCTAAACTTACAAATTTTAATATTTTGGAAGACTTTTGTGTGCTATAATACATAAAACTCCCGAAGTTCGTTAAACTTGCATACATTGATATTTTGGAAGATATTCGTGTGTTATACTACATAAAAGTAACGAAGTTCATTAAAGTTATAAATTTTAATATTTTGGGAGATTTTCGTGTGCTATACTACATATAAGTCACGAAGTTTGTTAAACTTGGTTACATTGGTATTTTTGAAGATTTTCGTGTGCTATAGTACATAAAAGTCACGAAGTTCGTTAAACTTGCAAAATTTCGTCTTTGGAAGATTTTTGTGTGCTATACATAAAAGTCACCGAGTTCATTAAACTTACAAATTTTAATATTTTGGAAAATTTTTGTGTGCTATAATATATAAAAACCTCGAAGTACGTTAAACTTGCATAAACTTGTATTTTGGAAGATTTTCGTGTGATATACTACAAAAAAGTTACGAAATTCGTTAAACTTATAAATTTTAATATTTTGGAAGATTTTTCGTGTGCTATACTACATAAAAAACACGAAGTTCGTTAAACGTAAATACATTGGTATTTTGGAAGACTTTCGTTCGCTATATTACATAAAAGGCACGAAGCTTGTTAAACTTGCAAATTTTAGTATTTTGGAAGATTTTCGTGTGCTATACTACATATAAGTCACGAAGTTTGTTAAACTTGGTTACATTGGTATTTTTGAAGATTTTCGTGTGCTATAGTACATAAAAGTCACGAAGTTCGTTAAACTTGCAAAATTTCGTCTTTGGAAGATTTTTGTGTGCTATACATAAAAGTCACCAAGTTCATTAAACTTACAAATTTTAATATTTTGGAAAATTTTTGTGTGCTATAATATATAAAAACCTCAAAATACGTTAAACTTGCATAAACTTGTATTTTGGAAGATTTTCGTGTGATATACTACAAAAAAGTTACGAAATTCGTTAAACTTATAAATTTTAATATTTTGGAATATTTTCGTGTGCTATACTACATAAAAAACACGAAGTTCGTTAAACGTAAATACATTGGTATTTTGGAAGATTTTCGTTTGCTATATTACATAAAAGGCACGAAGCTTGTTAAACTTGCAAATTTTAGTGTTTTGGAAGATTTTCGTGTGCTATACTACATAAAAGTCATGAAGTTCGTTAAACTTACAAATTTTAATAATTTGGAAGATTTTCGTGTGCTATAATACATAAAAGTCTCGAAGTTCGTTAAACTTGCATACACTGGTATTATGGAAGGTTTTTGTGTGCTATACTACATAAAATTCACGAAGTTTGTTAAACTTATAAATTTTAATATTTTGAGGATTATTTGTGTGCTATACTACATAAATGTCACGAAGTTCGTTAAACGTGTATACGTTGGTATTTTGGAAGATTTTCGTGTGCTATACTACATAAAAGTCACGAAGTTTGTTAAACTTATAAATTTTAATATTTTGGAAGATTTTTCGTGTGTTATACTACATAAAAGTCTCGAAGTTCGTTAAACTTTGTTTCATTTGTATTATGTTAGATTTTTGTGTGCTATACTACATGAAAGTCACGAAGTTTGTTAAACTTGCAAAATTTTGTCTTTTGGGTGATTTTCGTGTCCTATACTACATAAATGTCACGAAGTTCGTTAAACTTGCAAATTTTAATATTTTGGAAGATTCTCGTATGCTATACTACATAAAAGTCGTGAAGTTCGTTAAACTTGCAAGTTTTAATGTTTTGGAAGATTTTCATGTGATATGCTCCATAAAAGTCACGAAGCTCGTTAAACTTGTTAACATTGGTATTGTGGAAGATTTTCATTTGTTATGCTACATAAATGACAAGAAGTTCATTAAACTTGCAAAATTTGGTGTTTTGGAAGATTTTCGTGTGCTATACTACTTAAAATTCATGAATTTCGCTAAACTTATAAATTTCAATATTTTGGAAGATTTTGTGTGCTATAATACATAAAACTCTCAAAGTTCGTTAAACTTGCATACATTGGTATTATGAAAGATTTTCGTGAGCTATACTACATAAAAGTCACGAAGTTTGTTAAACTTGGTTACATTGGTATTTTTGGAAGATTTTCAAGTGCTATACTACATAAAAGTCACGAAGTTCGTTAAACTTACAAATTTTAATATTTTGGAAGATTTTCGTGTTCTATAATACATAAAAGTCTCGAAGTTCGTTAAACTTGTATACCATGGTGTTATGGAAGATTTTCGTGTGCTATACTACATAAAAGTCACGAAGTTTGTTAAACTTATAAATTTAAATTTTTTGGGACATTTTTGTGTGCTATACTACATAAAAGTTACGAAGTTCTTTAAACGTGCATACATTGGTATTTTGGAAGATTTTCGTGCGCTATACTACGTAAAAGTCACGAAGTTTGTTAAACTTACAAATTTTAATATTTTGGAATATTTTCGTGTGCTATACTACATAAAAGTCCCAAAGATCGTTAACATTGCATACATTGGTATTTTGGTTTTTTGGTAGATTTTCGTGTGCTATACTACATAAAAGACACGAAGTTCGTTAAACTTGCAAATTTTAATATTTTGGAAGATTTTCGTGTGCTATACTACAGAAAAGTCATGAAGTTCGTTAAACTTGCATACATTGGTATTTTGGAAGATTTTTGCATGTGCTATACTACATAAAAGTCATGAAGTTCTTTAAACTCTCAAATTTTAATATTCTGGAAGATTTTCGTCTGCTATACTACATAAAAGTCAGGAAGAATGTTAAACTTGCAAATTTTAATATTTTGGAAGATTTTTGTGTGCTATACTACATAAAAGTCACGAAATTCGTTAAACTTGCAAATTTTAATATTTTGGAAGCTTTTCGTGTGCTATACTACTTAAAACTCACGAAGTTCTTTAAACTTGGTTACATTGGTATTTTTGAAGATTTTCGTGTGCTATACTACATAAAATTCACGAAGTTTGTTAAACTTGTAAAATTTGGTCTTTTGGAATATTTTCTTATGCTATACTACATAAAAGTCACGAGGTTTGTTAAACTTGCAAATTTTAATATTCTGGAATATTTTCCTGTGCTATAGTACATAAAAGTCATGAAGTTTGTTAAACATATAAATTTTAATATTTTGGGAGATTTTTGTGTGCTATACTACATAAAAGTCACGAAGTTCGTAAACCGTGCATACATTGGTATTTTTGAAGATTTTTCGTTTGCTATATTACATAAAAGGCACGAAGTTTGTTAAACTTGCATACATTAATGTTTTGGAAGATTTTCGTGTGCTATACTACATAAAAGTCACAAAGTTCTTTAAACTTACAAATTTTAATATTTTGGAATATTTTCGTGTGCTATATTACATAAAAGTATTGAAGTTCGTTAAACTTGGTGTCGTTCGTATTTTGTTAGATTTTCGTGTGCTATACTACATAAAAGTCACGAAGTTTGTTAAACTTGCAAAATTTTGTCTTTTGGGTGATTTTCGTGTGCTATACAACATAAATGTCACGAAGTTCGTTAAACTTGCAAATTTTAATATTTTGGAAGATTCTCGTATGCTATACTACATAAAAGTCGTGAAGTTCGTTAAACTTGCAAATTTGAATGTTTTGGAAGATTTTCGTGTGCTATGATCCATAAAAGTCACGAAGTTCGTTAAACTTGGTTACGTTGGTATTTTGGAAGATTTTCATGTGCTATTCTACATAAATGACAAGAAGTTCATTAATATTGCAAAGTTTGGTCTTTTGGAAAATTTTCATATGCTATACTACATAAAAGTCACGAAGTTCGCTAAATTACAAATTTTAATATTTTGGAAGATTTTGTGTGCTATAATACATAAAACTCTCGAAGTTCGTTAAACTTGCATACATTGGTATTTTGGAAGATTTTCGTGTGCTATACTACATAAAAGTCACGAAGTTTGTTAAACTTATAAATTTTAATTTTCTGGGAGATTTTTGTGTGCTATACTACATAAAAGTCTCGAAGTTCGTTAAACTTGGTTACATTCGTATTTTGTAAGATTTAAGTGTGCTATACTACACAAAAGTCACGATGTTTGTTAAACTTGCAAAATTTGGTCTTTTGGAATATTTTCGTGTGCTATACTACAAAATTGTCACGAAGTTCGTTAAACATGCAAATTTTAATATTTTGGAAGATTTTCGTGTGCTATACTACATAAAAGTCGTGAAGTTCGTTAAACTTGCAAATGTTAATGTTTTGGAAGATTTTCGTGTGCTATACTTCATAAAAGTCACGAAGTTCGTTAAACTTGGTTACATTGGTATTGTCGAAGATTTTCATGTGCTATACTACATAAATGACAAGAAGTTCGTTAAACTTGCAAAATTTAGTCTTTTGGAAGTTTTTCGTGTGTTGTACTACATAAAAGTCACGAAAGTCCCTAAACTTACAAATTTTAATATTTTGGAAGACTTTTGTGTGCTATAATACATAAAACTCCCGAAGTTCGTTAAACTTGCATACATTGATATTTTGGAAGATATTCGTGTTACACTACATAAAAGTAACGAAGTTCGTGAAAGTTATAAATTTTAATATTTTGGGAGATTTTCGTGTGCTATACTACATATAAGTCACGAAGTTTGTTAAACTTGGTTACATTGGTATTTTTGAAGATTTTCGTGTGCTATAGTACATAAAAGTCACGAAGTTCGTTAAACATGCAAAATTTCGTCTTTGGAAGATTTTTGTGTGCTATACATAAAAGTCACCAAGTTCATTAAACTTACAAATTTTAATATTTTGGAAAATTTTTGTGTGCTATAATATATAAAAACCTCGAAGTACGTTAAACTTGCATAAACTTGTATTTTGGAAGATTTTCGTGTGATATACTACAAAAAAGTTACGAAATTCGTTTAACTTATAAATTTTAATATTTTGGAAGATTTTCCGTGTGCTATACTACATAAAAAATACGAAGTTCGTTAAACGTAAATACATTGGTATTTTGGAAGATTTTCGTTTGCTATATTATATAAAAGGCACGAAGCTTGTTAAACTTACAAATTTTAGTGTTTTGGAAGATTTTCGTGTGCTATACTACATAAAAGTCATGAAGCTCGTTAAACTTACAAATTTTAATAATTTGGAAGATTTTCGTGTGCTATAATACATAAAAGTCTCGAAGTTCGTTAAACTTGCATACACTGGTATTATGGAAGGTTTTCGTGTGCTATACTACATAAAACTCACGAAGTTTGTTAAACTTACAAATTTTACTATTTTGAGAGATATTTGTGTGCTATACTACATAAATGTCACGAAGTTCATTAAACGTGTATACATTGGTATTTTGGAAGATTTTCGTGTGCTATACTACATAAAAGTCACGAAGTTTGTTAAACTTATAAATTTTAATATTTTGGAAGATTTTTCGTGTGTTATACTACATAAAAGTCTCGAAGTTCGTTAAACTTGGTTTCATTTGTATTATGTTAGATTTTTGTGTGCTATACTACATGAAAGTCACGAAGTTTGGTAAACTTACAAAATTTTGTCTTTTGGGTTATTTTCGTGTCCTATACTACATAAATGTCACGAAGTTCGTTAAACTTGCAAATTTTAATATTTTGGAAGATTCTCGTATGCTATACTACATAAAAGTCGTGAAATTCGTTAAACTTGCAAATTGTAATGTTTTGGAAGATTCTCATGTGATATGCTCTATAAAAGTCACGAAGTCCGTTAAACTTGGTTACATTGGTATTGTGGAAGATTTTCATGTGCTATGCTACATAAATGACAAGAAGTTCATTAAACTTGCAAAATTTGGTGTTTTGGAAGATTTTCGTGTGCTACTACTTAAAAGTCATGAATTTCGCTAAACTTATAAATTTCAATATTTTGGAAGATTTTGTGTGCTATAATACATAAAACTCTCGAAGTTCGTTAAACTTGCATACATTGGTATTATGAAAGATTTTCGTGAGCTATACTACATAAAAGTCACGAAGTTTGTTAAACTTGGTTACATTGGAATTTTTGGAAGATTTTCAAGTGCTATACTACATAAAAGTCACGAAGTTCGTTAAACTTACAAATTTTAATATTTTGGAAGATTTTTGTGTTCTATAATACATAAAAGTCTCGAAGTTCGTTAAACTTGTATACCATGGTGTTATGGAAGATTTTCGTGTGCTATACTAGATAAAAGTCACAAAGTTTGTTAAATTTATAAATTTAAGTTTTTTGGGACATTTTTGTGTGCTATACTACATAAAAATCACGAAGTTCTTTAAACGTGCATACATTGGTATTTTGGAAGATTTTCGTGTGCTATACTACGTAAAAGTCACGAAGTTTGTTAAACTTACAAATTTTAATATTTTGGAATATTTTCGTGTGCTATACTACATAAAAGTCCCAAAGATCGTTAACATTGCATACATTGGTATTTTGGTCTTTTGGTAGATTTTCGTGTGCTATACTACATAAAAGTCACGAAGTTCGTTAAACTTGCAAATTTTAATATTTTGGAAGATTTTCGTGTGCTATACTACAGAAAAGTCACGAAGTTCGTTAAACTTAGTTACATTGGTATTTTGGAAGATTTTTGTATGCTATACTACATAAAAGTCATGAAGTTCGTTAAACTTGCATACATTGGTATTTTGGAAGATTTTTGCGTGTGCTATACTACATAAAAGTCACGAAGTTCTTTAAACTCTCAAATTTTAATATTCTGGAAGATTTCCGTCTGCTATACTACATAAAAGTCACGAAGATTGTTAAACTTGCAAATTTTAATATTTTGGAAGATTTTTGTGTGCTATACTACATAAAAGTCACGAAGTTCGTTAAACTTGCAAATTTTAATATTTTGGATGCTTTTCGTGTGCTATACTACTTAAAACTTACGAAGTTCGTTAAACTTGGTTACATTGGTATTTTTGAAGTTTTTCGTGTTCTATACTACATAAAATTCACGAAGTTTGTTAAACTTGCAAAATTTAGTCTTTTGGAAGATTTTCTTATGCTATACTACATAAAAGTCACGAGGTTTGTTAAACTTGCAAATTTTAATATTCTGGAATTTTTTCCTGTGCTATAGTACATAAAAGTCATGAAGTTTGTTAAACATATAAATTTTAATATTTTGGGAGATTTTTGTGTGCTATACTACATAAAAGTCACGAAGTTCGTAAACCGTGCATACATTGGTATTTTTGAAGATTTTTCGTTTGCTATATTACATAAAAGGCACGAAGTTTGTTAAACTTGCATACATTAATGTTTTGGAAGATTTTCGTGTGCTATACTACATAAAAGTCACGAAGTTCTTTAAACTTACAAATTTTAATATTTTGGAAGATTTTCGTGTGCTATAATACATAAAAGTATTGAAGTTCATTAAACTTGGTGTCATTCGTATTTTGTTAGATTTTCGTGTGCTATACTACATAAAAGTCACGAAGTTTGTTAAACATGCAAAATTTTGTCTTTTGGGTGATTTTCGTGTGCTATACAACATAAATGTCACGAAGTTCGTTAAACTTGCAAATTTTAATATTTTGGAAGATTCTCGTATGCTATACTACATAAAAGTCGTGAAGTTCGTTAAACTTGCAAATTTTAATGTTTTGGAAGATTTTTGTGTGCTATGATCCATAAAAGTCACGAAGTTCAATAAACTTGGTTACGTTGGTATTTTGGAAGATTTTCATGTGCTATTCTACATAAATGACAAGAAGTTCATTAATATTGCAAAGTTTGGTCTTTTGGAAAATTTTCATATGCTATACTACATAAAAGTCACGAAGTTCGCTATATTACAAATTTTAATATTTTGGAAGATTTTGTGTGCTATAATACATAAAAGTTGTGAAGTTCTTTAAACTTGCAAATGTTAATGTTTTGGAAGATTTTCGTGTGCTATACTTCATAAAAGTCACGAAGTTCGTTAAACTTGGTTACATTGGTATTGTCGAAGATTTTCATGTGCTATACTACATAAATGACAAGAAGTTCGTTAAACTTGCAAAATTTAGTCTTTTGGAAGTTTTTCGTGTGTTATACTACATAAAAGTCACGAAAGTCCCTAAACTTACAAATTTTAATATTTTGGAAGACTTTTGTGTGCTATAATACATAAAACTCCCGAAGTTCGTTAAACTTGCATACATTGATATTTTGGAAGATATTCGTGTTACACTACATAAAAGTAACGAAGTTCGTTAAAGTTATAAATTTTAATATTTTGGGAGATTTTCGTGTGCTATACTACATATAAGTCACGAAGTTTGTTAAACTTGGTTACATTGGTATTTTTGAAGATTTTCGTGTGCTATAGTACATAAAAGTCACGAAGTTCGTTAAACTTTCAAAATTTCGTCTTTGGAAGATTTTTGTGTGCTATACATAAAAGTCACCAAGTTCATTAAACTTACAAAATTTAATATTTTGGAAAAATATTGTGTGCTATAATATATAAAAACCTCGAAGTACGTTAAACTTGCATAAACTTGTATTTTGGAAGATTTTCGTGTGATATACTACAAAAAAGTTACGAAATTCGTTAAACTTATAAATTTTAATATTTTGGAAGATTTTTCGTGTGCTATACTACATAAAAAACACGAAGTTCGTTAAACGTAAATACATTGGTATTTTGGAAGATTTTTGTTTGCTATATTATATAAAAGGCACGAAGCTTGTTAAACTTGCAAATTTTAGTGTTTTGGAAGATTTTCGTGTGCTATACTACATAAAAGTCATGAAGTTCGTTAAACTTACAAATTTTAATAATTTGGAAGATTTTCGTGTGCTATAATACATAAAAGTCTCGAAGTTCGTTAAACTTGCATACACTGGTATTATGGAAGGTTTTCGTGTGCTATACTACATAAAACTCACGAAGTTTGTTAAACTTATAAATTTTAATATTTTGAGAGATATTTGTGTGCTATACTACATAAATGTCACGAAGTTCGTTAAACGTGTATACATTGGTATTTTGGAAGATTTTCGTGTGCTATACTACATAAAAGTCACGAAGTTTGTTAAACTTATAAATTTTAATATTTTGGAAGATTTTTCCTGTGTTATACTACATAAAAGTCTCGAAGTTCGTTAAACTTGGTTTCATTTGTATTATGTTAGATTTTTGTGTGCTATACTACATGAAAGTCACGAAGTTTGTTAAACTTGCAAAATTTTGTCTTTTGGGTGATTTTCGTGTCCTATACTACATAAATGTCACGAAGTTCGTTAAACTTGCAAATTTTAATATTTTGGAAGATTCTCGTATGCTATACTACATAAAAGTCGTGAAGTTCGTTAAACTTGCAAATTTTAATGTTTTGGAAGATTTTCATGTGATATGCTCCATAAAAGTCACGAAGTTCGTTAAACTTGGTTACATTGGTATTGTGGAAGATTTTCATGTGCTATGCTACATAAATGACAAGAAGTTCATTAAACTTGCAAAATTTGGTGTTTTGGAAGATTTTCGTGTGCTACTACTAAAAAGTCATGAATTTCGCTAAACTTATAAATTTCAATAATTTGGAAGATTTTGTGTGCTATAATACATAAAACTCTCGAAGTTCGTTAAACTTGCATACATTGGTATTATGAAAGATTTTCGTGAGCTATACTACATAAAAGTCACGAAGTTTGTTAAACTTGGTTACATTGGTATTTTTGGAAGATTTTCAAGTGCTATACTACATAAAAGTCACCAAGTTCGTTAAACTTACAAATTTTAATATTTTGGAAGATTTTCGTCTTCTATAATACATAAAAGTCTCGAAGTTCGTTAAACTTGTATACCATGGTGTTATGGAAGATTTTCGTGTGCTATACTACATAAAAGTCACGAAGTTTGTTAAACTTATAAATTTAAGTTTTTTGGGACATTTTTGTGTGCTATACTACATAAAAGTCACAAAGTTCTTTAAATGTGCATACATTGGTATTTTGGAAGATTTTCGTGTGCTATACTACGTAAAAGTCCCAAAGATCGGTAACATTGCATACATTGGTATTTTGGTGTTTTGGTAGATTTTCGTGTGCTATACTACATAAAAGTCACGAAGTTCGTTAAACTTGCAAATTTTAATATTTTGGAAGATTTTCGTGTGCTATACTACAGAAAAGTCACGAAGTTCGTTAAACTTAGTTACATTGGTATTTTGGAAGATTTTTGTATGCTATACTACATAAAAGTCATGAAGTTCGTTAAACTTGCATACATTGGTATTTTGGAAGATTTTTGTGTGTGCTATACTACATAAAAGTCACGAAGTTCTTTAAACTCTCAAATTTTAATATTCTGGAAGATTTCCGTCTGCTATACTACATAAAAGTCACGAAGATTGTTAAACTTGCAAATTTTAATATTTTGGAAGATTTTTTTGTGCTATACTACATAAAAGTCACGAAGTTCGTTAAACTTGCAAATTTTAATATTTTGGAAGCTTTTCGTGTGCTATACTACTTAAAACTCACGAAGTTCGTTAAACTTGGTTACATTGGTATTTTTGAAGTTTTTCGTGTGCTATACTACATAAAATTCACGAAGTTTGTTAAACTTGCAAAATTTGGTCTTTTGGAAGATTTTCTTATGCTATACTACATAAAAGTCACGAGGTTTGTTAAACTTGCAAATTTTAATATTCTGGAATATTTTTGTAACGCCCGGAAAAATAATTATTTGCTTAATTTAGACATTTGTGATGTTTTCTGAAATTGTTGCGTTTTGGGACGATTTAGTCGGTATTAGTTCGGGATAGCGGATCGACATTTAATCGATAATTTTAATATTTTTAGTATTAGAAATATTAATGAGTTAATATTTAGCGTTTTGGGAATTTTCTGAGTAATTAAGTTTAGATCGGAAATATGAGACACTGAGTAATAAGTCGGTATATTAAAATAGTCGGATTTTATTTTAATGGAGTTTTAGTGGAAGTATTATTTTTATATTAAGTGTGGAAATAATATTGGGCTTAATTAATGACATCTCTAAGTATTAAGGGGGTATATTTTGTTAGGCCCATTTGTGTATTTAATATTAACATAGTTTATTTTTGAAAATAGAAGTAGAAGAGAGGTAGAGAGATAGTGTTGTCTGAAAAAGAAAAACAAAAAGGAACCGTGAAAGAAGAAGGAGAAATAGGGAAGAGGGGTTAGGGTCTGAAGAGGAGACCCTAAGTGTTGCTCTAAAGTGCATTTTTTCTCCAATTTTTCATTGAATCTTCTTAGAGCTGCACTCAATCCAAGGTAAGGGGGGATTCTTACTACCTAAATAGAAATATGAGGGATTGTATGTGGGGTTTAGGGAATAGATGTATCACTGTGTTGTGTTCATGTTGATTTTGTTCCGTGTAGTTGAAATTAGAATATCATGTTTATGAATGATAGTTAACTTAACCTGTGAAATATATGTTCTTGTAATATTTAAATTGAAGTATGTATGTTTCTGGGTTGAAATGGTAACAAAATGGATACTGTAAATAAAAAAACAAATTGAATTTGAAACAATAATGAAAATGGAAGTATGGCTGTTCTAATACCGTGCATGTTTCGGTTCCCATGTGCATACAGTAGCGACATCCTTTTTTCTTCTTCTTTGAGACAGCACTGTAGCGACACTCTTGCATTTCTCAAGTAGATACATTGATAAATATGTGTCTTTCCTTTAGTTAGATTAAGTGATACCTATTATATGCTCTTCAGGTAGTACAATTAAATGATACTAACTATGTCTCAATTTAATTAGAGATACACATTTTGATTAGTATTTAAATATTGAGGAGTAATTATTAAAGATGAATTAATTACTTTATATTTATTGGTGACGTGTATTTTGTGAAATTTAATAGTTTGATTAATTGCAATGAATCTATTTGATTGAAATATACTTAGATTTAGATTAATTATTCGGTTTATCGGTAAATTACGAGATCTTGAGAAATTGACCGTAATTGTATTTTGGTTGAATACTTAGGTTGAGAATAATATATTGCTATGCCAGTGATGTTGTTTTGATAATTAACGTTGTCTCTAATTGAGTTAGGTGTTAGTTTGGAGGTTGTTTTGGCTTACTTGGCATATTGCGATTATTTTACGAATTGGCCGCAATTTGTGATTTTGCTTTGGATGCATTTGTTGCGATTAATATTGTGATTGCCAATATGATTGTTTTGTGCATTGTTATGTGAATAGTCTCATAGTGTGAATTATAGCAAATTTTGATATTTTGTGTATAACGCTATGAATTGATAAGTTGTGTTGTGAGCCTTTGGCTAAAATGGAACGGTGTGATGTTGATATGTGACCGTGGTTGTGTTGTTGTTATTTCGTTGTCGAATCGAGGTCGTTGTATGTTTCCGCATGGCATAGCATAACATAAAGTTGAACGGTGTGATGTTGATATGTGACCGTGTTGAAGGCTTTGCCTTATGCCTCGAAATTACTAGCAATGTTCTAAGTTGGGAGTTTTACTCCAATGGTACCACATGCATATGCATAGTTGAGTCGCATTCGAGTCTTTGTTAGTTGTTGTTGGTTGAAGTTGTTGTCTATGCATTGTGATGCTTATGTGTTGATTTGTTGAAGATGTCGATGTGTTGATATCAAGACTATTCTTTAATGATGTTCTTTGTGTTGTTTATGTTGATGTTGTGTGAAACGGTGATTCATTTATATTCCTTACCTAATATATGATTTATCATAATCCTATTTATATAGTTTGATATCTCACCCTTTCTGTTTGAATGTTGCCTCCATGTGGGTAACGTGCAGGTAATCCAGATGAGTAGCTGTTTCCGCTTATAGTCGAGTTTTGGGTGTCATTGCTCTGATACGTAGCACTCGGGGGGAAATGAACACTTGCTTGATGTTGTTATTTGCTTATTGAACCTTATGATGTATTTGAGGATTTGTTTGTATTGTTTCTTTTTATGATTCAAAAGATGTTATGTCTTAATTGTTGAATCATTGTGAATCTGTTGCATGTTGAACCTAAGTTTGGGTTATGCTTTGAATACTATGTTATTCAAAAGTAGAGGTATATGTTATGAGTTTTGTTCACTCCAATCCTGATAGTGTTATGTATTAGTTTAAAAAGCATGACAGGTTTATGTTTATGTTGAATGTGTGACATCCTGATTCTGTTGAGAATTTTTATACTCTGATTTTTCCGCATAAATGTTTGGGGTAGATTTGGGGTGTTACATTAGTGGTATCAGAGCAGGTCGGTCTTGTCTGGCCAAGTGTCGAGTCGTAGTGTAGTCTAACAATCGTGTATTGTTGTTTGTGCTAAATTGTTTTTGTGTTGTAGTGACGCTATGGCTGGGAGGAATGATGCTGCGATAGCTGCTGCTTTGGAAGCGATGGCTCAGGCTATGCAGAACCAACCGAATGCTGACGAGAATGCTGGATCTCATAGTTTGGCGACTTTCCAAAGGGAGAATCCGCCGGTGTTCAAGGGTACGCATGACTCTGATGGTGCTCTTGATTGGTTGAAGGAGCTCGAGCGAATCTTCCGTGTTATGGATTGTACTCCTGCACAGAAGGTTAGATATGGCACTCATATGCTGGCTAAGGAAGCTGACGATTGGTGGTTGGAGACGCTTGCTAGGTTGGAGTTTTCAGGTGAGGAAGTCACTTGGAATGTGTTCCGTAGGGAATTTCTGAGGAAGTACTATCCTGAAGATGTTCGGGGTAAGAAAGAGATAGAATTCCTAGAGTTGACGCAAGGGAACAAGTCCGTGACCGAGTATGCTGCCAAGTTCACTGAGTTGATTAAGTTCTATCCTCACTTTGATGGCGAAGGTGCTGAATTTTCTAAGTGCATCAAGTTTCAGAATGGGTTACGCTCGGATATCAAGAAGGCTGTTGGGTACCAAAAGATTCGTTTGTTTTCTGATTTGGTTGACAGTTGTAGGATCTTTGAGGAAGATAGTAATGCTCATCACAAGATGGTTAGTGATAGAAGGGGCAAGAATCAACAAAGCCGTGGGAAACCGTATGATGCTGGTAAAGGGAAACAAAGAGTTACTCATGGTCAGAGGTCTAGTGGGGGAGATGCTCCTGCTAGGATTGTATGTTTCAAGTGTGGTCAACCTGGTCATAAGAGCAATGCTTGTACTGTTGATGCGAGGAAGTGTTTCAGATGTGGTAAGATGGGACATGCAATGTCTGATTGCAAGCATAAGGACATGGTATGTTTCACGTGTGGCGAAGAGGGACACATTGGTAGCCAGTGTCCAAAGAAGAAGGCACAATTTGGTGGAAAGGTGTTTGCTTTGGCTGGGACTCCTACAGCTAGTGGAGACCGACTCATTAGAGGTATATGTTTCATTAATAGTACTCCTTTAATCACTATTATTGATACTGGTGCTACTCATTGTTTTATTGCTTCTGATTGTGTTGAAAGATTGGGTCTTATGTTGTCTTCCATGAATGGAGAGATGGTTGTCGATCTTCCAGCTAAGGGATCGGTGACTACTTCTCTGATGTGTTCAAAGTGTCCTTTGTCGATCTTCGACAAAGACTTTGTTGTTGACTTGATTTGTTTTCCGTTAAGTGGATTAGATGTAATCTTGGGTATGAATTGGTTAGAGTATAACTATGTTCATATCAACTGTTTTAACAAGTCCTTGAGGTTTTCTTCTCCTGAGGAAGAAGGAGTTGGTTTGTTGACTGGTAAGCAGTTGAGGCAATTGATGCAAGACGAAGCACAAATGTTCTCATTGATGGCGTCATTGTCTTTTGAGAATCAAGTTAGAATTGACGAGTTAAAGGTTGTAATACCCGGTATTGTAATTGTCCAATTACAAATTCTAAATTAAATTTGCAATGAGAAATGGACAAATATGATACACATTCTTACTAATAGGTCCATTACATAAACCATGTCAATTAGTGAGAATGAGGGTATTATGGACATTTCCCACTTAAATGAGAATTAAGACTTGTTTGGCCCTTTTCTTGTCCCTAACCATTGGAATCAAAAACCAGAATTTTTGTAAGAAGAAGAGAAAGAGAAGGAAGCGTGGAAAGAGAGGGAGAGGAAGAAGAGTCCCAAAACTCAATCCAAGCTTCATCCTTGCATGCAACCAGTTCTGTTCCAATCTTGCTCTTATCATCATCATCATCATCATCTTGCTTTCAGCTCTGTCATCATCATCTTCCCTAACTCTAAGGTGAGTCCATAGTTAGTGACCTTGGGAGTTTTGCATGTAAGGGTTCAATTGGGGTTTAGGGATTATGAGTGAAGTGTTAATCAATGATGCTAAATCTGTTTGTTTTTCCCTATTCTTTGTATGCTAATGTTTCTATTTGCAATTATGTGATGCAATTTCGTTTGGACTGTTATACAAGTGTAGGGGATCATCTTCAGGTTGTTTGGGACTGGTTTAGAGTTCCTAAAACGCAGAAAATTGATTCTGCATCAGAGTAATCGGTTACTGGGACCTGGGTAACCGATTACCCTGTGTAATTTGGCGTGGATGGGCATTTTTGAAGCCAGTAATCGGTTACTCTGGGACCAGTAACCGATTACCCTGGGCGCAGGGTGAAAATTCAGCAATCTTGGGAAATTCATATCTCCTGTTTCGTGCGTCCGATCGACGCGTACCATATACCGTTAGAAATCTATTTAAGTGTACTATCTAGGAAAATTAGCCTCGGTGCTTGAATATTATTTTTCGGTATATCTGACACACCTTTGGTTAAGTGCGACACTGATAACATGTGGTTTATGTATGTTAGGCTGAATGCACTTCATTATTTACAACTGCTGAGTTATATCATTATATGCTATGCATGAAAATATGATGACACCATCGTTTTGGTTAACCGATGTGATTGATTGCTTTGTCTGTGACCTTGACTTTATGTCATAGTTTCGTATGCTTGAATCGAAACGGGCCGGGGGCTAGGTTGCGTTACATCCCGGGCTTTGTGACCAATGGGACAGCCCCGATTGTGTGATCTTGGGCTCACACCTGAGCTACCGTTGCAGTGTGCTTGTGAGGGTCTTGAGGCATTTCCCACTTGGCATTAACACACTTGCGTGCTCGGTATGGTGGCGTTATGCGGCCAAGTAGGCCTACGCATGACAGGTAAACCATCTCTAGTGGTGCCATGTAGGCTACATCACTAGGCTTTCGCCCGATGGACCCATGTGTCAATATGGCGTATTGTACTCAGTGTTAACACATGTGCGTGAAGATGGTTAATGGGACAATGACGCCAATTAGGCTAAGGTCATCTCGCATCCGTTTAGGCTTGTGCGAACCCGTCTAATCATCTTGCGGTGTGCTTGTACAAGTCTCTTGACAATAGGCATGGGCGTGATTCATCGAGGGTGTGTTTTATAACCTAGTCGAGGCATTAACGCGTTTCTGGATTCCCCGTATATGGATGCGGGTCTTGCATACTTGGTTTCTTATATAATTGTACATTTGCATTATTCATCCAATGGCGGATGAATTGATTATTTGCTCCGTATTTGTACCGGAAGTGAGAATAACCCCGAATCAATGGTGGATTCGTTCATTTATAGTATGTTCCCTTTAGATCCAATGGAATAGTAGGATAGGCGGACTCACTGAGATTTAGTAATCTCATCCCATTCCAATTATATTTTTTTCAGGTGGTTCGAGACAAGATCGCGGTAAGGGAAAGATGGATTAGATCTCTTGGCAATGCTTGGATGTTTCTTTAGTTCTTATCGTGCTTGCTAGTTTATGTATTTTGGACATGTACTATTATGATGTACTTGTATTTTGGCCATGATACATTCGGCTTTTGTATTCGTACACTTCTACTTTCCGCTGCAAAACATTATATATTTGTTGTCTTATGAACCATTTATAATACGTTATGCATATTATTCTAGACAAATATGTGTGGGGTGTTACAGTTGGTATCAGAGCAGGTCGATCCTCGACTTTGCTAGGACGCATCATAATGCAGTACAATTCTGCCTCGTATGTGTATAATCAGTATGATTCCTTATGTCTTATTTATGGTATTGAGCCTGATCAACTTGATTCCATGCGTAGGACAGACAGGGAGATGGCTGAGCAACGCAGAGGTCCCGGAAGGCCTAGAACTAGGAATGGGGAGCCCGAGCAACCGGCCGGAGGTGCAGGCATGCCTTGGCAACAGATGATGCAGCAGATGATGCAGCAGAACCAGATGATGGCTCAAATGATGCAAGGCATGCAGGGACAACAACCTCCTACTCAAGCTCCCGTTCCTCAAGCTGCAGCTGGACCTGATTTTCGTGCCTTCTTCAGGATGGATCCCCCAGAGTTTGTTGGCGGACTTGATTCACTCTTGGCTCATGATTGGTTAGCTGGTATGGAGAGGGTGTTTCAAGCTATTCAGTGTAGTGAAGAAGAGAAGGTGATCTTTGCTACTCAGAAGATGAAGGGACCAGCTCTTAGGTGGTGGAACACTGCATCCACTTATTTCACCACTCAAGAGATTCCTAAGGATTGGCAACACTTCAAAGTGGCATTCTTGGAGAAGTATTTCCCTAATAGTGTGAGGACTCAGAAGGAAAGAGAATTCCAGAACTTCAAGCAAGGTGACATGTCTGTTTCAGAATATGCGGAGAAGTTCGAGGACTTGGCAGACTACTCCAGACAGGCTGTTTATGCTCCAGATGAACTATGGAAGATTGATCAATTCATGATGGGTTTGAGGGCCGACATTGCTCATAGTGTTTCCCAAAGAGAGTTCACCACTTATGCTGAATGTTTGAGGCAATGCTATGTTGCCGAAAACAGCTTGAAGAGGGTTCAAGAAGAGAGGAACCAGAACAAGGCTAATTTTAGTGAGCAAGGGAGATCTACTCAACACTTGAGGCCCCGTAACCCTCCATCAAAGAAGAAGCAGGTTTATGGTGACCAATCAGCTCAACCGCCTTATTGTCGCAAGTGTAATAGGAAGCACACTGGGGAGTGCCCCAACTCTTCAGTGACTTGTTACGAGTGTGGCGAGCCAGGTCACATATCCAGATTCTGCCCCAAGAGGAGAGCTTCTGGGAAGACTACCGGTCGAGTTTACACTTTGGATTCGAGGAAGGCTAAGGGAAACCATAATCTCATTGCGGGTACGTGTTATGTTAACAATCAACCTTTATGTGTTTTAGTTGATTGTGGAGCCACTCATTCTTTTATCTCCACCGAGTGCGTCTACCGACTTGGTTTGGAGGTTATCCCGTTACCTGAACCCATGATTATTTCTTCGGCAACGGATGATACTGTGGAAGCTCGACTGATTTGTAAAGATTGCTCGGTGTCTTTTAATGGTCGCGATTACCCAATTGATTTAATTTGTTTACCCCTCAAGAAGCTTGATGTGATTCTAGGGATGGATTGGTTGTCTCTTAACTCGGTGTACATTGGTTGCAAGGAGAAGGCCATATTCATTCCTGCTGAAGAGACTCCTTCCAATGATGCAATTACTAAATTGATAGAAGGTACAATCAGCACGGTTAATTATCTCTTTTCTCAAGAAAGATCCTTTCTTTTGGTTCTTTCCAAAGAACCTTCTGTGAGAGTTGAATTGTCGGAGATTCCGGTGGTATGTGAATTTCCTGATGTGTTTCCTGAGGATATCACTTCTCTTCCTCCAGAAAGGGAAGCGGAATTCTCAATCGATCTTGTTCCTGGAACAGCCCCGGTTTCCATCACTCCATATAGGATGTCTCCTATTGAACTCAGAGAACTGAAGCGCCAGTTGGAAGAGCTTCTTGCTAAGCATTTTATCCAACCTAGTGTTTCTCCATGGGGAGCTCCTGTTCTTTTGGTAAAGAAGAAGGACGGAAGTATGCGCCTGTGCATTGATTACCGTCAGCTGAACAAAGTTACCATAAAGAACAAATATCCTCTACCACGGATTGATGACCTCCTAGATCAGTTGAAAGGAGCCAGTGTGTTCTCGAAGATTGATCTTAGGTCAGGATACCATCAGATCCGAGTGAAGAGTTCAGATGTACCTAAGACTGCATTCAGGACTCGATATGGTCACTACGAGTTTTTAGTTATGCCTTTTGGTGTAACTAATGCTCCAGCAGTTTTCATGGATTACATGAATCGGATCTTTCAACCATATCTGGACCAGTTTGTAGTGATCTTCATTGATGATATTCTTGTGTATTCTCGTACTCCTGAAGATCATGAAGAGCACTTGCGGATTGTGTTATCTACTCTTCGAGAGAAACAGTTGTATGCCAAATTCAGTAAGTGTGAGTTTTGGCTATCCGAAGTAAGTTTTCTTGGTCACGTCATCTCAGGAGGAGGCGTAGCAGTGGATCCTTCTAAAGTAGAAGCAGTGGTGAATTGGGATAGGCCAAAGAGTGTGACTGAAGTCAGAAGCTTCTTAGGTTTGGCAGGTTATTACCGGAGATTTATCATGGGGTTTGCTAAGTTAGCCTTACCATTGACAAAGCTTACGCGAAAGGAGGTTGCTTTTGAATGGGATTCCGAGTGTGAACAAAGTTTCCAGAAACTTAAGAAGAAGTTGACTACTGCACCCGTGTTAGTGATTCCGGATCCAAACCGATCCTATGAGGTGTTCTGTGACGCTTCTAAGAAAGGTTTAGGTGGAGTATTGATGCAAGATGGTCAGGTGGTAGCCTATGCCTCTCGGCAGTTGAGATCTCATGAAGAGAATTACCCGACCCATGATCTTGAGCTTGCTGCAATAGTTTTTGCACTTAAAGTATGGCGACATTACCTATATGGCGTTCACTTTGAAATGTTTAGTGACCACAAAAGCTTGAGATATCTCTTTGACCAGAAGGAGTTGAATATGCGACAAAGGAGATGGATGGAGTACCTCAAGGATTATGACTTTGAATTGAAGTATCATCCAGGAAAGGCCAACAGAGTGGCAGATGCATTAAGTAGGAAGGCATTTCGAGTTGCTGAGTTGATGATGTTAGAACATGGATTGTTGGAAAGGCTTCGAAATCTTAACCTTCGGTTTGAATGGACGCCCAATGGTGTGTTGATTAGTAACTTGAGCATCCAGAATGAGCTACGGGAAAGAATTCGGATATCCCAAGGGTATGATGAGCGATTGCAAGCGAGCGAAGGCATGCCTGATTTTGTGAGAGCATCTGATGGAGTAATCTTGTTTAAGCAGAGAATGTGCATACCGAATGATTCTGAGTTGAGGCGTTTGATTCTTGATGAAGCACACAAGAGTAAATTTTCTATTCATCCTGGATCGACCAAGATGTATCAAGATTTGAAGAAGGACTTTTGGTGGCCAGGTATGAAGAAGGAGATTGCGGAATATGTAGCACAATGTCCCATTTGTCAACAGGTTAAGATTGAACACCAGAAGCCAGGAGGAATGTTGCAACCACTGGAGGTACCAACGTGGAAATGGGATTCTATCTCTATGGATTTCATTGTGGGTCTACCTCGTGCCCGAGGCGGACATGATTCTATATGGGTAATAGTGGACAGGTTAACTAAGTCTGCTCACTTTTTACCTGTAAAGACCACTCACAAAGTGATTCATCTCGCAAGGCTTTTCATAGCAGAGATTGTACGGTTGCATGGAGTGCCGTCCAGTATAGTGTCTGATCGTGATCCAAAATTCACTTCGAGATTTTGGAAGATGTTTCATAAGGAATTAGGGACTAGATTAGATATGAGCACGTCTAACCATCCTCAGTCTGATGGGCAGACGGAGAGGACAATCCAGACAATTGAAGATATGTTGAGAGCTTGCATTTTAGAAGAAGGTGGGAGTTGGAAAGATCATTTGCCGTTGGTAGAGTTCGCTTACAACAACAGTTACCATGCTAGTTTGGGTATGGCTCCCTACGAAGCTCTATACGGGAGAAAATGTCGATCACCATTGTGTTGGGCCGAAGTAGGGGAGAAAAGTATTCTTGGACCGGAGATTATACAAGAAACTACCGAGAAAGTTAAGATGATCCAAGATAATCTTAAGAGAGCCCAAGACCGACAGAAGAATTATGCGGACAAGCGGAGGAGACCATTAGAATTTGAAGTTGGTGATCATGTGTTTTTGAAGGTTACTCCAAGATTGAGGTTGGGAGGACCGTTCAAGACGCGTAAACTCAGTCCGAGATATGTGGGACCGTATCAGATTATGAGTCGGGTAGGTGAGGTGGCTTATCAGTTGGCATTACCACCTTCACTATCCTGGCTGCATGACGTATTCCACGTATCTCAGCTCCGGAAGTTCGTGCCCGACACTTTCCATCCTATCCTTTCGGATTCTGTTGAGGTAGAACCAGATCTTTCCTATGATCCTCAACCTTGCTGTATCTTGGAGCGTGCTAGCAAGTCCCTCCGGAGTAAGGAGATACCTATCGTGAAGGTGATGTGGGATGAGACGCGTCCTGAGGAAGCTACATGGGAGCTTGAATCAGAGATGCGGGAATCCTATCCTCACTTGTTTTGGTAAGTTTTCTTTGAATTCGAGGACGAATTCTATTTAAGGGGGGGAGAATGTAATACCCGGTATTGTAATTGTCCAATTACAAATTCTAAATTAAATTTGCAATGAGAAATGGACAAATATGATACACATTCTTACTAATAGGTCCATTACATAAACCATGTCAATTAGTGAGAATGAGGGTATTATGGACATTTCCCACTTAAATGAGAATTAAGACTTGTTTGGCCCTTTTCTTGTCCCTAACCATTGGAATCAAAAACCAGAATTTTTGCAAGAAGAAGAGAAAGAGAAGGAAGCGTGGAAAGAGAGGGAGAGGAAGAAGAGTCCCAAAACTCAGTCCAAGCTTCATCCTTGCATGCAACCAGTTCTGTCCCAATCTTGCTCTTATCATCATCATCATCATCATCTTGCTTTCAGCTCTGTCATCATCATCTTCCCTAACTCTAAGGTGAGTCCATAGTTAGTGACCTTGGGATTTTTGCATGTAAGGGTTCAATTGGGGTTTAGGGATTATGAGTGAAGTGTTAATCAATGATGCTAAATCTGTTTGTTTTGCCCTATTCTTTGTATGCTAATGTTTCTATTTGCAATTATATGATGCAATTTCGTTTGGACTGTTATACAAGTGTAGGGGATCATCTTCAGGTTGTTTGGGACTGGTTTAGAGTTCCTAAAACGCAGAAAATTGATTCTGCATCAGAGTAATCGGTTACTGGGACCTGGGTAACCGATTACCCTGTGTAATTTGGCGTGGATGGGCATTTTTGAAGCCAGTAATCGGTTACTCTGGGACCAGTAACCGATTACCCTGGGCGCAGGGTGAAAATTCAGCACTCTTGGGAAATTCATATCTCCCGTTTCGTGCGTCCGATCGACGCGTACCATATACCGTTAGAAAGCTATTTAAGTGTACTATCTAGGAAAATTAGCCTCGGTGCTTGAATATTATTTTTCGGTATATCTGACACACCTTTGGTTAAGTGCGACACTGATAACATGTGGTTTATGTATGTTAGGCTGAATGCACTTCATTATTTACAACTGCTGAGTTATATCATTATATGCTATGCATGAAAATATGATGACACCATCGTTTTGGTTAAACGATGTGATTGATTGCTTTTTCTGTGACCTTGACTTTATGTCATAGTTTCGTATGCTTGAATCGAAACGGGCCGGGGGCTAGGTTGCGTTACATCCCGGGCTTTGTGACCAATGGGACAGCCCCGATCGTGTGATCTTGGGCTCACACCTGAGCTACCGTTGCAGTGTGCTTGTGAGGGTCTTGAGGCATTTCCCACTTGGCATTAACACACTTGCGTGCTCGGTATGGTGGCGTTATGCGGCCAAGTAGGCCTACGCATGACAGGTAAACCATCTCTAGTGGTGCCATGTAGGCTACATCACTAGGCTTTCGCCCGATGGACCCATGTGTCAATATGGCTTATTGTACTCAGTGTAAACACATGTGCGTGAAGATGGTTAATGGGACAATGACGCCAATTAGGCTAAGGTCATCTCGCGGCCGTTTAGGCTTGTGCGAACCCGTCTAATCATCTTGCGGTGTGCTTGTACAAGTCTCTTGACAATAGGCATGGGCGTGATTCATCGAGGGTGTGTTTTATAACCTAGTCGAGGCATTAACGCGTTTCTGGATTCCCCGTATATGGATGCGGGTCTTGCATACTTGGTTTCTTATATAATTGTACATTTGCATTATTCATCCAATGGCGGATGAATTGATTATTTGCTCCGTATTTGTATCGGAAGTGAGAATAACCCCGAATCAATGGTGGATTCGTTCATTTATAGTATGTTCCCTTTAGATCCGAGTGGACTAGTAGGATAGGCGGACTCACTGAGATTTAGTAATCTCATCCCATTCCAATTATATTTTTTTCAGGTGGTTCGAGACAAGATCGCAGTAAGGGAAAGATGGATTAGATCTCTTGGCGATGCTTGGATGTTTCTTTAGTTCTTATCGTGCTTGCTAGTTTATGTATTTTGGACATGTACTATTATAATGTACTTGTATTTTGGCCATGATACATTCGGCTTTTGTATTCGTACACTTCTATTTTCCGCTGCAAAACATTATATATTTGTTGTCTTATGAACCATTTATAATACGTTATGCATATTATTCTAGACAAATATGTGTGGGGTGTTACAAAGGTGGTGCAAAAATTTCCTGATGTGTTTCCTGATGAAATTCCTGAGTTTGCGATTGATCTTGTACCTGGTACCAGACCTGTTTCTATGGCACCGTACAGGATGTCTGCATCTGAGTTATCTGAATTGAAGAAGCAATTAGAAGAGTTGCTTGAGAAAAAGTTTGTAAGACCAAGTGTATCGCCGTGGGGAGCGCCCGTGTTGTTAGTAAAGAAGAAAGATGGGAGTATGAGACTTTGTGTTGATTATCGGCAGTTGAATAAAGTGACGATAAAGAACAAGTATCCGCTTCCAAGAATTGATGACTTGATGGATCAATTGGTGGGTGCTAGTGTGTTTTCTAAAATTGATTTGAGGTCCGGATATCACCAGATTAGAGTAAAAGAAGATGATATTCAGAAGACCGCGTTCAGGACTCGGTATGGACACTACGAGTATTCGGTGATGCCCTTCGGTGTTACTAATGCACCGAGAGTATTCATGGAGTACATGAACCGTATTTTTCATACTTACTTGGATCGGTTTGTAGTGGTATTCATTGATGACATTTTGATTTACTCTAAATCTGAAGAAGAGCATGAAGAGCATCTGAGAATTGTGTTGCAAGTTCTGAAAGAGAAGCAGTTGTATGCCAAGTTGTCTAAGTGTGAATTCTGGTTGCATGAAGTTAGTTTCCTTGGTCATGTCATTTCTGGTCATGGCATTGCCGTAGATCCTTCTAAAGTTGATGCTGTGTTACAATGGGAAGCTCCGAAATCAGCTACTGAGATTAGAAGCTTCTTGGGCTTAGCCGGTTACTATAGACGGTTTATCGAAGGATTCTCTAAATTGGCACTTCCGTTGACAAGATTGACTTGCAAGGGAAAAGCTTTTGTGTGGGATATTCGATGCGAAGAAAGTTTCAATGAGTTGAAGAAGAGGTTGACGTCGGCTCCAGTTTTGACTTTGCCTAATCCAGGAGAGCTTTTTGTTGTGTACTGTGATGCTTGTTTGATGGGGTTAGGTGGCGTGCTTATGCAGAATGGTAAAGTGGTGGCTTATGCGTCTAGACAGTTGAGAACTCATGAAAAGAATTATCCTACGCATGATCTAGAGTTGGCTGCAGTGGTCTTTGTGTTGAAAATTTGGAGGCATTAACTTTATGGTTCGAGATTTGAAGTGTTTAGTGACCATAAGAGTTTGAAGTACCTTTTTGATCAGAAAGAGTTGAATATGAGACAGCGAAGGTGGTTAGAATTATTGAAGGATTATGATTTCGGTTTGAACTATCATCCCGGAAAAGCTAATGTTGTGGCCGATGCTTTAAGCCGAAAGACCTTGCATATGTCGGCTATGATGGCTATGGAGTTGGAGTTGATTGAGCAGTTCCGAGATTTGAGCTTAGTTTGTGAAGTGACACCACATAGTGTTATGTTGGGAATGTTAAAGATTAACAATGACTTTCTCGACAATATCAAAGAGGCTCAGAAGCTAGATGTGAAGTTGGTGGATTTGATGGTAGGAACCGATCGACTTGAGAATGATGATTTCAAGTTAGATGTGCATGGTGTGTTGAGATTCCGAGATCGTATTTGTATTCCTGATGATGAAGAGATTAAGAAAGTGATTCTTGAAGAGAGTCATAGAAGTAGTTTGAGTATTCATCCAGGAGCTACAAAGATGTATCAAGACTTGAAGGGTTTGTTTTGGTGGCCTGGTATGAAACGTGATGTGGCACAGTTTGTGTATGCTTGTTTGACTTGCCAGAAGTTGAAGATCGAGCATCAGAAGCCTGCAGGGTTGATGCAACCGTTAGAAGTTCCAGAATGGAAATGGGATAGCATTTCGATGGACTTTGTAACAAGATTACCTAATACCTTGAGAGGATTTGATTCGATTTGGGTGATTGTTGATAGGCTTACGAAGTCGGCACACTTTATACCTATTAACATCACATTCCCGATTGCGAAGTTAGCAGAGATATATGTCAGGGTGATTGTAAAGTTGCATGGTGTTCCTTTGTGTATTGTATCGGATAGAGATCCGAGGTTTACTTCCGATTTCTGGAAGAGTTTGCAAGAGGCGTTGGGTTCTAAGTTGAGGTTGAGTACGGCGTATCATCCACAGACAGATGGTCAGACCGAGAGAACTATTCAGTCATTAGAGGATTTGTTGAGAGCATGTGTTCTTGAGCAGGGAGGTTCATGGGATACTTATCTTCCGTTGATTGAGTTCACTTACAATAACAGTTACCATTCTAGTATTGGGATGGCACCTTTTGAGGCGTTGTATGGTCGGAGGTGTAGGACTCCGTTGTGTTGGCATGAATCGGGTGAGAGTGTGGTACTTGGACCCGAGATTGTTAGGGAGACTACTGAGAAAGTGAAGCTTATTCAAGATAAGATGAAAGCTTCTCAAAGTAGGCAGAAAAGTTACCATGACAAGAGGAGGAAAGATTTGGAATTCCAAGCTGGTGATCATGTGTTTTTGAGAGTCACGCCTGTGACTGGTGTTGGGTGAGCTCTGAAGTCTAAAAAGCTCACTCCTCGTTTTATTGGTCCGTATCAAATATCAGATCGAGTTGAGAGAGTTGCTTACCGTGTGGCATTACCGCCAAATCTTGCTAATTTGCACGATGTGTTTCATGTGTCACAACTCCGAAAGTATGTTTCCGATCCGTCTCATGTGATTCAGATGGACGATGTGCAAGTGCGTGATAATCTCACAGTGGTGACGATGCCGGTGCGAATTGTGGATCGCGAGATGAAGGTTCTAAGAGGCAAGGAGATTGCATTGGTAAAAGTTGTTTGGTTAGGAGCTGCTGGAGAAAGCTTGACATGGGAATTTGAGAGCAAGATGCGAGATTCCTATCCCGAGTTATTTGAATCAGGTAAATTTCTATTTTCGAGGACGAAAATATTCTAGTGGGGGAGAGTTGTAACGCCCGGAAAAATAATTATTTGCTTAATTTAGACATTTGTGATGTTTTCTGAAATTGTTGCGTTTTGGGACGATTTAGTCGGTATTAGTTCGGGATAGCGGATCGACATTTAATCGATAATTTTAATATTTTTAGTATTAGAAATATTAATGAGTTAATATTTAGCGTTTTGGGAATTTTCTGAGTAATTAAGTTTAGACCGGAAATATGAGACACTGAGTAATAAGTCGGTATATTAAAATAGTCGGATTTTATTTTAATGGAGTTTTAGTGGAAGTATTATTTTTATATTAAGTGTGGAAATAATATTGGGCTTAATTAATGACATCTCTAAGTATTAAGGGGGTATATTTTGTTAGGCCTATTTGTGTATTTAATATTAACATAGTTTATTTTTGAAAATAGAAGTAGAAGAGAGGTAGAGAGATAGTGTTGTCTGAAAAAGAAAAACAAAAAGGAACCGTGAAAGAAGAAGGAGAAATAGGGAAGAGGGGTTAGGGTCTGAAGAGGAGACCCTAAGTGTTGCTCTAAAGTGCATTTTTTCTCCAATTTTTCATTGAATCTTCTTAGAGCTGCACTCAATCCAAGGTAAGGGGGGATTCTTACTACCTAAATAGAAATATGAGGGATTGTATGTGGGGTTTAGGGAATAGATGTATCACTGTGTTGTGTTCATGTTGATTTTGTTCCGTGTAGTTGAAATTAGAATATCATGTTTATGAATGATAGTTAACTTAACCTGTGAAATATATGTTCTTGTAATATTTAAATTGAAGTATGTATGTTTCTGGGTTGAAATGGTAACAAAATGGATACTGTAAATAAAAAAAACAAATTGAATTTGAAACAATAATGAAAATGGAAGTATGGCTGTTCTAATACCGTGCATGTTTCGGTTCCCATGTGCATACAGTAGCGACATCCTTTTTTCTTCTTCTTTGAGACAGCACTGTAGCGACACTCTTGCATTTCTCAAGTAGATACATTGATAAATATGTGTCTTTCCTTTAGTTAGATTAAGTGATACCTATTATATGCTCTTCAGGTAGTACAATTAAATGATACTAACTATGTCTCAATTTAATTAGAGATACACATTTTGATTAGTATTTAAATATTGAGTTAATTATTAAAGATGAATTAATTACTTTATATTTATTGGTGACGTGTATTTTGTGAAATTTAATAGTTTGATTAATTGCAATGAATCTATTTGATTGAAATATACTTAGATTTAGATTAATTATTCGGTTTATCGGTAAATTACGAGATCTTGAGAAATTGACCGTAATTGTATTTTGGTTGAATACTTAGGTTGAGAATAATATATTGCTATGCCAGTGATGTTGTTTTGATAATTAACGTTGTCTCTAATTGAGTTAGGTGTTAGTTTGGAGGTTGTTTTGGCTTACTTGGCATATTGCGATTATTTTACGAATTGGCCGCAATTTGTGATTTTGCTTTGGATGCATTTGTTGCGATTAATATTGTGATTGCCAATATGATTGTTTTGTGCATTGTTATGTGAATAGTCTCATAGTGTGAATTATAGCAAATTTTGATATTTTGTGTATAACGCTATGAATTGATAAGTTGTGTTGTGAGCCTTTGGCTAAAATGGAACGGTGTGATGTTGATATGTGACCGTGGTTGTGTTGTTGTTATTTCATTGTCGAATCGAGGTCGTTGTATGTTTCCGCATGGCATAGCATAACATAAAGTTGAACGGTGTGATGTTGATATGTGACCGTGTTGAAGGCTTTGCCTTATGCCTCGAAATTACTGACAATGTTCTAAGTTGGGAGTTTTACTCCAATGGTACCACATGCATATGCATAGTTGAGTCGCATTCGAGTCTTTGTTAGTTGTTGTTGGTTGAAGTTGTTGTCTATGCATTGTGATGCTTATGTGTTGATTTGTTGAAGATGTCGATGTGTTGATATCAAGACTATTCTTTAATGATGTTCTTTGTGTTGTTTATGTTGATGTTGTGTGAAACGGTGATTCATTTATATTCCTTACCTAATATATGATTTATCATAATCCTATTTATATAGTTTGATATCTCACCCTTTCTGTTTGAATGTTGCCTCCACGTGGGTAACGTGCAGGTAATCCAGATGAGTAGCTGTTTCCGCTTATAGTCGAGTTTTGGGTGTCATTGCTCTGATACGTAGCACTCGGGGGGGAATGAACACTTGCTTGATGTTGTTATTTGCTTATTGAACCTTATGATGTATTTGAGGATTTGTTTGTATTGTTTCTTTTTATGATTCAAAAGATGTTATGTCTTAATTGTTGAATCATTGTGAATCTGTTGCATGTTGAACCTAAGTTTGGGTTATGCTTTGAATACTGTGTTATTCAAAAGTAGAGGTATATGTTATGAGTTTTGTTCACTCCAATCCTGATAGTGTTATGTATTAGTTTAAAAAGCATGACAGGTTTATATTTATGTTGAATGTGTGACATCCTGATTCTGTTGAGAATTTTTATACTCTGATTTTTCCGCATAAATGTTTGGGGTAGATTTGGGGTGTTACAATTTTCCTGTGCTATAGTACATAAAAGTCATGAAGTTTGTTAAACATATAAATTTTAATATTTTGGGAGATTTTTGTGTGCTATACTACATAAAAGTCACGAAGTTCGTAAACCGTGCATACATTGGTATTTTTGAAGATTTTTCGTTTGCTATATTACATAAAAGGCACGAAGTTTGTTAAACTTGCATACATTAATGTTTTGGAAGATTTTCGTGTGCTATACTACATAAAAGTCACGAAGTTCTTTAAACTTACAAATTTTAATATTTTGGAAGATTTTCGTGTGCTATAATACATAAAAGTATTGAAGTTCGTTAAACTTGGTGTCATTCGTATTTTGTTAGATTTTCGTGTGCTATACTACATAAAAGTCACGAAGTTTGTTAAACTTGCAAAATTTTGTCTTTTGGGTGATTTTCGTGTGCTATACAACATAAATGTCACGAAGTTCGTTAAACTTGCAAATTTTAATATTTTGGAAGATTCTCGTATGCTATACTACATAAAAGTCGTGAAGTTCGTTAAACTTGCAAATTTTAATGTTTTGGAAGATTTTCGTGTGCTATGCTCCATAAAAGTCACGAAGCTCGTTAAACTTGGTTACGTTGGTATTTTGGAATATTTTCATGTGCTATTCTACATAAATGACAAGAAGTTCATTAATATTGCAAAGTTTGGTCTTTTGGAAAATTTTCATATGCTATACTACAAAAAAGTCACGAAGTTCGCTAAATTACAAATTTTAATATTTTGGAAGATTTTGTGTGCTATAATACATAAAACTCTCGAAGTTCATTAAACTTGCATACATTGGTATTTTGGAAGATTTTCGTGTGCTATACTACATAAAAGTCACGAAGTTTGTTAAACTTATAAATTTTAATTTTCTGGGAGATTTTTGTGTGCTATACTACATAAAAGTCTCGAAGTACGTTAACTTGGTTACATTCGTATTTTGTAAGATTTAAGTGTGCTATACTACATAAAAGTCACGATGTTTGTTAAACTTGCAAAATTTGGTCTTTTGGAATATTTTCGTGTGCTATACTACAAAATTGTCACGAAGTTCGTTAAACTTGCAAATTTTAATATTTTGGAAGATTTTCGTGTGCTATACTACATAAAAGTCGTGAAGTTCGTTAAACTTGCAAATGATAATGTTTTGGAAGATTTTCGTGTGCTATACTTCATAAAAGTCACGAAGTTCGTTAAACTTGGTGACATTGGTATTGTCGAAGATTTTCATGTGCTATACTACATAAATGACAAGAAGTTCGTTAAACTTGCAAAATTTAGTCTTTTGGAAGTTTTTCGTGTGTTATACTACATAAAAGTCACGAAAGTCCCTAAACTTACAAATTTTAATATTTTGGAAGACTTTTGTGTGCTATAATACATAAAACTCTCTAAGTTCGTTAAACTTGCATACATTGATATTTTGGAAGATATTCGTGTGTTATACTACATAAAAGTAACGAAGTTCGTTAAAGTTATAAATTTTAATATTTTGGGAGATTTTCGTGTGCTATACTACATATAAGTCATAAAGTTTGTTAAACTTAGTTACATTGGTATTTTTGAAGATTTTCGTGTGCTATAATACATAAAAGTCACGAAGTTCGTTAAACTTGCAAAATTTCGTCTTTGGAAGATTTTTGTGTGCTATACATAAAAGTCACCAAGTTCATTAAACTTACAAATTTAAATATTTTGGAAAAATTTTGTGTGCTATAATATATAAAAACCTCGAAGTACATTAAACTTGCATAAACTTGTATTTTGGAAGATTTTCGTGTGATATACTACAAAAAAGTTACGTAATTCGTTCAACTTATAAATTTTAATATTTTTGAAGATTTTCGTGTGCTATACTACATAAAAAACACGAAGTTCATTAAACGTGAATACATTGGTATTTTCGAAGATTTTCGTTTGATATATTACATAAAAGGCACGAAGCTTGTTAAACTTGCAAATTTTAGTGTTTTGGAAGATTTTCGTGTGCTATACTACATAAAAGTCATGAAGTTCGTTAAACTTACAAATTTTAATAATTTGGAAGATTTTCGTGTGTTATAATACATAAAAGTCTCGAAGTTCGTTAAACTTGCATACACTGGTATTATGGAAGGTTTTCGTATGCTATACTACATAAATCTCACAAAGTTTGTTAAACTTCTAAATTTTAATATTTTGAGAGATATTTGTGTGCTATACTACATAAATGTCACGAAGTTCGTTAAACGTGTATACATTGGTATTTTGGAAGATTTTTGTGTGCAATACTACATAAAAGTCACGAAGTTTGTTAAACTTATAAATTTTAATATTTTGGAAGATTTTTCGTGTGTTATACTACATAAAAGTCTCGAAGTTCGTTAAACTTGGTTTCATTTGTATTACGTTAGATTTTTGTGTGCTATACTACATGAAAGTCACGAAGTTTGTTAAACTTGCAAAATTTTGTCTTTTGGGTGATTTTCGTGTCCTATACTACATAAATGTCACGAAGTTCGTTAAACTTGCAAATTTTAATATTTTGGAAAATTCGTGTATGCTATAATACATAAAAGTCGTGAAGTTCGTTAACCTTGCAATTTTAATATTTGGAAGATTTTCATGTGATATGCTCCATAAAAGTCACGAAGTTCCTTAAAACATTGGTATTGTGGAAGAATTTCATGTGCTATGCTACATAAATGACAAGAAGTTCATTAAACTTGTAAAATTTGGTGTTTTGGAAGATTTCCGTGTGCTATACTACTTAAAAGTCATGAATTTCGCTAAACTTACAAATTTCAATATTTTGGAAGATTTTGTGTGCTATAATACACAAAACTCTCGAAGTTCGTTAAACTTGCATACAGTGGTATTATGAAATATTTTCGTGTGCTATACTACATAAAAGTCACGAAGTTTGTTAAACTTATAAATTTTAATATTTTGAGAGATTTTTGTGTGCTATTGTTATACCCCAAAATTTGCCCACATATTTTTCAAGAAAACTCCAATCTGAAAATTAAGGGTCTCATATAATCATGGATTTTTATTTCAACAAATATCCTGACATATGAAATACTTAGTTTTTAGAACTTTTCTTATACAGTAATTTGGCTTGCAGTTGAATTTATTCTTACGCAAACACCAAATACTGTTTATTACTTCACACATGCTATTTATTTATTTACAGATAAATAGTACTGACACAATTGGTACAGAGTTAAATCTTTTTGCAGGCGCAGAATCAGGAAACTCAGACTGTACTGGTAACAAGTAGATTATTATTATCTTTTGTTTCCCACTAATTTTTGTACTATATTCCATTATTTGCAAAAATCTTTTCAAATCTCTCTTTCAAAAATCAAATCTCTCCTTTTTCCAACACTATCATACACTTTCTTTCAAATCTTACTTCCACTCAAATTTTCCTTTTGTACGGAATCACATCATTCCCCAACGTCTCTTTCCTTCTTTCCATTCTATAAATACCTCTCATTTTCTTCCATAAAATCTCACATCAAATTCCAACTCATCTTTCAAATTCCTACCTCATATCTATTTTCTCTTCTTCCCTGACAAAAATGGCAAAGTGGATAGAGACACTGTTTCTTACAGTCATCACCATTGCTACGGTGATCATGACTTTCTTCTGCCTACATAGTCCTGAAGAGTGTGGACCTGCAATGGTTGCACTCCCAATCATCTACATGTTATTGTTCATAGCATGGGTCATTAATCGTCATTCTTAAAATTTGTCGTATTTCTTATTTCTTAAATGTACCGTTTATTCGTCGTACTGTTCAATATAGTATGTGATATTTGTACTGTCAGTATTAAATGTTGTACTATTTGTCATAATATTGCTTAATTACTAAGATAATATTTTGTGTGTTTTCTGCCAGTCAAATATTCCTATTTCTGTGCATTAAATGATTTTCAGGGTTATTATCGGTAATTTTGCCCGCATACCGTAAATATTAGTTATTTATTATGTCTGTGTTTTTCTAACAAGTCATGTAAATAAACTTTCATTTTTCACATAAAACAAAAACAAAAAAACAACAAAAAAGAAAATTAACTTTGACTGTTGATTTTTCACTCTAACTGCTACATCAATACCTGAACAGTCAGTTGACAGCCAAACTGCTGGCAGTACAATTCTCAGTGTTTTGTACCATCAATCAAATCAATCTTTCACAAATCAAAATTCCAAGATTTTTGTTCTAGAAGTCTTCTGAATATCACGCGATTAGCAGAGACTCAACACTGCACAAAAATCAGGTACGCTTAACTGTCTCCTACACAAACAGTCCCTAATCAGGGTTTTTCTTGTTTTTACAGGAGCAACAAGTTTTGAGAGCTCAAATGGATTTCATACACATCCATATATCTCAAAGTACCATCATACAAATTTTCAAACTTCAATTCACTCAGACGCACCGTCGACAGCTCAAACAGTCAACAGACGACCCGTTTGACCAAAAAAGTCAACAGACAGTCAAAAATGAAATTTTTTGTCAAAGTCCATATTTTGTCAAAGGATTCATCATTTGATCATTGGATGATCATAATTCATCAAGGAAAGATCAAAAATCAACAAAACCCTAAGATTCAAAATTAGGGTTTTTGCCTGAAAAGTCAACTCAACTTTGACTGATCATAACTCTCTCATCCTTCATCCAAAAAATTCAAACCAAAGCTTGTTTTGAAGTAAATTCAATTATCTTTCAAATGCCATTGATCCCATGGTCATTGGATTCACCATTTGAAAAATATGATCAAAGACATTACAGGTCATTTTCAAAGTCAACAAAAAGACACTTTTTTCAAAAGGACACACAAGGAGCTTCAAAAATCATTTTGACATGAGACCAAAGACATTGGTTAGAGGACTCTTTGAGGTTTCTAAAAAGTTCAAGATCTCCTTCATATGACAAAAATTGAAGGATTTACACCTTGTTGAAGTTGGCTAAATTTTGGGAAAATACATGAAATCAACATTGTTCAAAATTGCATTTTTTCCAAAAGGGGCCAAGTTTTCAGCATTCAAACATCACTTCCATGTTATAATGGGCCTCCCACGACCAAGGCTAAGCCCATACCTTTTTTTATCCATTTTTGCATAATTTTATCTTACTTTAAGATTAAAATTAAAAGGAAAATGCATGGATAAAGGTTAGCTTACAAATCAAGCATGACTCACCTCAAAGAATCTTCATCTTTCTGCAGAGAATTGAAGGACAAGGCAGGTGCATTGAAGGCAAGATGACTTGGTCAAGAATTCAAGCTTTTTTATATTAAAAAATGCAAAGTTTCAACAAAGGCAACTAAGGCACATCTTAGCTTCAATTCTAAGCACACATAGCTTATAAATAAGCTATCATAGTTCAGCAAAAAAAGGGAGACGAGTTCAGAAGCATCCATAAGCATATAGCATACTTGTAACCACTTGTAATTTTCAAAGAAACTTGAAATTCGAATTTTAAGTTTCAGTCCATTTCAATATAAAATAAACATTCAAACATCATCTCTGAACTACACTGAAACAATTCCAATCATTTCCAAGTCATAAACTTCACTGAATCGAGCTATATAAAGCCACGGTTTGTTCAAACTAAAACCAACTTATATCTCATAACACACGCATATTTAACAAGATGTAGATGCATAATTGTGTTTGGTTTGAAGCTCTGGTCGTTTCTGGAGCTTCAATTGGATTTTAATGGATGTTTGTAGCATATACCATTTTAGGGTTTGCTTAGTTCAAAATTAGGGTTCTTCATTAGGGCCAAAATTAAAACAAATTAAGGGCAGGGTTACATTCAGTGGAACAAGACGAATCCAATGGTACCATCGCGCCTGATTTTTATGCTTGTTTGACCCTATTCGTTATTTTGCAGATTTAGGGTTCACTTACAATAGCGCTTTTTTACAAAAGCGCTGTAAAAGGCCTTGTCTGAAGGTTGAAGACGATGAGGTGTCTCCCCCTCATTGGTCCAGAAGCGCGCGCGTGTTTTTTTAAACTTTCCACTAATCCAGTGCTTTGCAGGTGTACTGATCACCACGTGCCTCAATTTCTGGACCATCTGATCTCATTTAATGAATGATTCAACGCGCCAGATCACTCTTCCCCACCATGCGCCCTCACCGATTACCACACAGGATCAGTATCCTTTTATTTTCTATTTTATTTTCTATTTTATTTTAATTTCTTTGTTAAATTAATTTAAAATAGTTTTAAAAATCCAAAAAATACACAAAAAATATTTTTAGACTTCTAAAATAATATACTATTTTCTGAAATAAAAATATTTTATTTTTCTTCAAAATTTCAATATTTTGCATAATTAATTAGTATATATTTATATATTTGCTTTTTAATTATTCTAACCAATCAAAAATCCCAAAAAAAATTGTTCTTTATATAAAATATTGTTTATATATTATAAACTAATTTTGTACATATTTTGAATAATTTTATCTTTGAATTTTAATTATTTGTATAATTATTTGCATAATTATGTTTTAATTAACTTAAATCAATTTCAAATCAATTTCCAAAAATTCCAAAAAAATTAGTTTTGTTTTAAAATTAATTAACAAATATTTTGTACATATTTTGAACTTAATTTCTAGGTTTAAATCTATTTTCATCTTTTTCTTCATTTTAATTTAATTAATCATGCATTAATTATAATTAAAACCAATCATAAAAATTCCAAAAACATGCCTTTTATGTTTCTTGCAATTTAAAATTCCTAGATAAATGTATAGGATGTCAAATTCATGTAAATAGGCTAGTTTACGTTTCCTGCACAATCGATGTAATAGCGTAGATTTACTTTCCGCACTTTACATTTCCGCATTTTAATTTCCAGCACATATAAACTGCGTGTATGTCAAAGATAAAATTGAACCGTTAGATCACTAACTTCAAAGATAAATATCTGAATCCAATCACAATCACACTTGCACCTCTTCAGGAAATCCCTTCTCATTCTTTCAAAGTCAAAGTCAAATTCCACTGTTTTGAGTACAAAATCGAACCTTGCTTTTATATCCGGTGAAAGGATAGATTTTTAAAGGAAATAGGATAAAGACCTTACAACTCAGGGTAGACCTCCTAGTTTGCTTGCTCAAATCAAAACAAACAAAATTCTCATACACTGTTGATTTTTCAAAACTTTCAAAAAGACAATACTTTGTATACATCCAAACACGGGTTATTACAAAGTTAACGTTCTTTTCAAAACATCTTTCGAAAGATAAACAAGCATTTTGTATACATCCACACACGGATCATTACAAAATTCAATTTACAAAGGTATTTGAAACCACATAAGAGCAATTTCAGAGCAATTGAAAAGTGATCGAAAAACAAGTGAGCTAAGCAAACTTAAGAGCCCATGGATAACCATGGATACAAAGGGTGCTAACACCTTCCCTTTGTATAACCTACCCCCTTACCCAGAATTTCTTAAAGGTCTTTTTTCTGTTTCTTTTATAAACCTTTCCTTAATTGGATAAAATAAAAGGTCGGTGGCGACTCTGTGAATTTTCAAAAATGCGAAAGCATTAAGCGACAAAAAAGAGTCAGTTCACGTATCTCTACAGATCAGAGGTATGGCCCGGTATTAAAAAAAATCGGAGGTCCACAGAGAAGTAGCTTATTGTATTGCTTT
Organism: Vicia villosa; assembly: GCF_029867415.1. Taxonomy (NCBI): domain Eukaryota; kingdom Viridiplantae; phylum Streptophyta; class Magnoliopsida; order Fabales; family Fabaceae; genus Vicia; species Vicia villosa. Next base: position 58,972,566 of record NC_081186.1, read on the forward strand.
ACCGCTGATGCTTGCGAATTTGCACGATGTGTTTCATGTTTCTTAGTTGAGGAAATACATTACGGATCCTTCTCATGTGATACAAGTGGATGATGTACAGGTGAAAGACAACCTGACTATGGAAGCATTGCCTGTAAGGATTGAAGACCGAAAGTTGAAGCAACTGCGTGGAAAAGAGATAGCATTGGTCGAAGTAGCTTGGGGAGGGCCAGCGGGTGGTAATTTTACCTGAGAGCTGGAGAGTCCGATGAAGGACTCTTATCCTGAGCTCTTTTGCTTGATGTATGTTTTCGAGGACGAAAACTCTTTTAGTGGAGGAGAGTTGTAACACACCATAACTTCCATTATTTAATTTAATTGGTAAATTATTTATTGGATTAATTGGCATTTTGATGAATTATTGGGAAATATTATGAAAATAGAGTAATTGGGCCAAGGTGATGATTAGTAAAGGGGACGTGTTATTGAGTAGGCCTTTTACTAAGTTAATTGTTATTTTCATAAATAAGGATTTTGGGAAAGAAATAAAAAAAATGCCAAAGAGGAGAAAAAGAGGAGAACTCAAGGAAGAACGTGAAAGAGCTTTGGAAGAGGAAGAGGAAGAACCAAGAACTTTTGCTAAGGTAAGGGGGGACTCTTCCGATTATCATCTACTATGTATTTATGGATGATAGAATTGAATATGTATGTTATTTATCTCGATTAGATGTATGTTAGGTTTTGGGGTTTTGGGATAAATGGTGTAGATTGGATGCAATTGATGAATTAGAATGACTATGAATCGTGTTGATGTTGAATAACCCCTAAGTATGGTAGAAATGTGTTAGAAGATTTGAATTGGTTCTGTTTTGATGTTATAATTGTTTTGGTACGAATTGGTTTGGATTGGAGAAGAGGAAATGCTGTCAAAATAGTGATTTTCTGCTACTGGGTACGCTGTAATCGGGTAACAACCCTGCTATAACCGATTACAAGGTGGGAAAATAGAGAAACTGAGAGTTTTTAAGTGCTGTAACCTGGTAACAGCCCTGCTGTAACCGATTACAGCAGAGTTTGAATAACAACGAATGCAGTGACGGTAACGTGTAACCAGGTAACAGCCCTGCTGTAACCCGTTACACCTGACAACTTTCAAAATTTAATTTCTTAAATAATTCATAACTTTTGAACCGTAACTCCGTTTGGGTCTCCGTTCGAGACGTTAGAAAATAAATTGATTAGCACTAGATGATTTAATTATTATGTGGTTGTGGAAATGACATGTAATTGTATATGTGTATGTCATGGATTAATGTTATTTAAAATAACATGTATGGGTATTGTGTACTATGTGCTAGTTGTGATACATGGAATTGATGAATGCTAATTTTATGTATTGTTGTGATTTTTACATGATGAATGTATGTTGTACAAGTGGTGGATAATTCAATATGTTGAATTATGGTGATATGCTTATATGTTAAGATTATATGGATAATTCTTATTTGCATATGTGTTGGTAATTGTGTGTATACATGATGCTTAAATTTATCAAATGTATATGTTGTCTTATGGTGGTGAGTTGTATGTTACATGTTTAAGTGTTAAATGTAACAATAATGGGAATTATGGTAATGTAATTGCTATGTGGATGTTGTATTTGGATGTTGATTATGCATAATGTAATTCTGAATGGTGCTGAAATATAAATGCATTATCTTGGTGTTTCTTTGGCAAGTTGAAATATGATGATGATTCTTCATATTAATTGGTGTTGATGATTAACATGCGATAGGTGATGCATGCATACATAATCATAATTGTGGTTGTATCCTGGTGGTGTTGGATCAGCGGTAGCTAATTCCTATTGTGTGAAATTAGTGAGTGGATGTAGCCGTATCCTTGACGATGGTGGATCGGTGAGATGGGTTAATCCCATGGATTGGTACCACATGCATGTATTTGCATTGCATTAGGATATATGTATTATTATAACATGAATGGAAGATATCCAATGTTATAATGTGATGTGATTGATTATATTTTGTGTGGTTGATGAATGTTTCTGGAAATCTAAATATATTGCAATTGGGTGAATAATATGCTTATGATGTTTTATTGTTTATAAACTCATAACATTTGTTAATCGTGAATGAGACTCACCCTTACTGTTGACATTTTTTCAGATTGAGGAGTAGCGGCTATTGAGCTTGGTAAGGATAGCTTATAGGCTAGTCCTTAGTCGTAACATCGGTGTCATGCTCTAATTTGTAACACTGGGGGAATGTTTGTTTCAGAGTTGTTTGATAAATTTTAATTGTGTTGTTGAATAAATTTTGTTAAGTTTTGGAGATGATAAACGATGGTTTAATATTATTCAACTTATGAATCTAATTTCCATTGTGTTAACATGTTTTCGTTGAATGTTACTTAATGAGTTCCTCGTGATAAGCATGACATGTGTTTTAAAAATGATTTTTGGCGAGTTGTAGCATCCTTTTTACATGTTACTCTGAATTATTTAATATATTTCGTGGAGGTTTAGAAAGGTGTTACAATTATCACGTAAAAATATAAAATGGATGCATTCAAATTATGATTAGTTGACTGTTTGGAAGCAAAGTTAGTTATCCACCATCATCTCAAGTTTAAGAGTTTTTCATTGGTTAGCTTTTACAAATTGTGAGGTGGTACTGTAAATTTTGAGAATTCAGATACAAAAGGAATATATTTTGCCACGTGGAAGAACACCAATGGTGAAAAAGGAAAAGAAAAAAAAACTATTTCAAAGCTTTGACAGGATAACCAAAACTGAAACCTTTACTATTTTCAACATGACATTTTTGTAAGGAAACTAATCACCAACAAAATAGATGTTGTTGGTGGCTTGACACAACGTTAAAGTATGCAAGTATCATCGAGAATGTGAGTTTGAGTAAAGATAATGATGTAAGTTTATTGAAAAGAAATGCATGAATGCAACTTCTATTTATTTTAAGTGAGGTTTGGACTCATAAGAATGTTGAAAAAAAGTAAAACAAGTCAAAGATTCAAATCAATAAAAGCTAAATTTGAGAGAAAATGGGGAAATGCATCATTCACAACGCTAATTCCAAAGAAGAAAATTTCGGTGAATATATCAAAATTCATACCTATTGCGTTGATTGTATGCATATACATACAAGGTGTTGTCAAAAGTAATGACTAATTGATTGAAAAGAGTAATTAGGAAAATTACAGATGAAACTCAGTCACCGTTCATTTCTGGAAGACAAATCATGGACACAAAATTTTGATTTCAATGAGATAGTAGATGAGGCTAGGCGAAAGAAAAAAATAATATTATTCAAGGTGAACTTCAAAAAAGCATACAACTTAGTGGATTGGGAATTCTTAGTGTTGGTAAACATTATTCCTGCAAAATAATTTAGCATGACTGCTTCTATTTCTTATAGCAGTTGAAGGTCTCAATAGTCTTTTAAAAAATTCGGTTATGGAGGAGAAATTTGTTGGATACAACTTTGGAGTGGATGGCGAACAAGACTATCATCTTCAATATGTGGACGACACACTAATCATCAGAGCGTATAGTTGGGAAAATATTCGAAATATGAAGGTAATTATGATGTTGTTTGAAGTTATGTCGGATCTAAACGTCAACTATCACATAAGCATGTTGATTATGATAAACATACACCCAGGGTGGATTGAGGAAGCCTCTAACATACTGCATTGTAGAGTAGGTGTTATATGTAAGAACAATATTTGGTTTTGCATCTCGTCTTATGTTTTGATGATAATATTATATGATATCTTAGAGAACAATTTAGTACTCTAACGGTTTCTGTCTAGTATTTAGCTTTTTCTAAATAGGTTCTGACTCTGAATATAGACGTGTGACATCATCATGTTTTAAACTCAACATACTCTGACTCTGGAAGAAACCGTCGCGTTTATAGATTCAGTCAAGTTCTAAAATCCTTGTATAACAACGGTTTTGATGAACGTTAGTAATAGAGCTTCTGAACGAGACTCTCATGAAAGAGCTTTTGGGGCCTCCTCTAGCTCTTAGATTCAGTTGTCCAAGTTTTGAAGATTCTGAAGACAAGGTTTTAGAAGAACAAGTTCTGGAGATTCTGAAGATAAAGCTTCTAAAGACCAAGTGTTAAAGTTTTAAAGACAAGGTTCTAGATGAACAAGTTATGAAGACTCTAAAGACTTAGGCTCTGAAGATTTGAAGATAAATGTGATGAATTTGGATCCCAAATTAAAGGCAGAGAATGAAAGGCTCACTCTCATAAAGAACCTAAAGGAGGTCTAGGTTAGGTGATGGACTTCTAAGTCACCAAGATAAGCACCTCCCTATCTAAGGATAAGAATGAGGAGTTAGTCGCCCTGTTGAGGAAGAATATCTACTTATTTGCTTGGTATCCCTATATCATCCAATGGATAAATACCAAAGTTTTCCATCAACTAGCCATTAATTCCAACTTGAAGCTGGTATCTCAAAGGAAGCATAAGGAGGTCAACGAGAAACAACCGCCCAATTATGAGCAAGTTCAGAAAACTGAGAAGAATTGGCCTCATGACTGAGGTTAAATACCTATCATGACTGGCGAATATAGTTTTGGTCTGAAAGTCATCAAACAAATGGTACATGTGGGTTAACTTCACAGACTTGAATGTTGTCTATCATAAGGATCCATATGCACTTCCCAACATTGATTGTCTGATTGATAGGTCCTCTGATTACAAAACCTTGAGTTTTAAGGATGCCTTCAGGCTACAATAAGATTGAGATGGATCTTAAAACACCCGTAATTTAGATCAATCTTTCTTTCTGTTTAACAAGGTTTAGTATAATTCATCTAGTGCTTATGGCAGGAAATTTGGATACGGAGGGTTTGGAGGGCTTGTCTATTCAGGATGACGGAGGTGAAGAGGGGTTCTTTTTTAATGTTGACAATGAAGGTGGAGATTTAGGAGGGCTGCAGTTTTGTCTAGTTGGAAGATTCTTGAGCGATAGGCCAATACATGTGAAATCAATGAAGATCCGCATGGCCGATATCTAGAGGCCAGTCAAACAAGTTATGATCAAAGAAGCTACAGATGGTAGGTTCCTGTTTCAGTTTAGCCACAGACTCGATATGGAGGCGGCACTATCTGGAGGGCCATGGACATTTGATAATCACCTGTTGGTCCTTGAGAAAGTGCAGGTGGGTGTGCAGATTGATAATATACCACTCAATCATGTGGAGTTTTGGGTGCAAGTTCACAATTTACCGGCAGGATTAATGATGGAGAAAGTAGGGAAGGCGATGGCAAATATTATTGGGTCGTTTTTGAATACGACAAGAACAACAATTCCAGTTTTTGGAGACAATATATGCGTATTAGGGTGAAGATTGATGTACGATCACCTCTGAAGAAGAATACGAAAGTGAAAACAAATGGTGGAGAATGGTGTACGGTCAATTTCAAATATGAGAAACTTAGTATCTTTTGTTTTGTTTGTGGTGTCCTAGGCCATACTGAACAGAGATGTGCGGTGCATTTTGAAATGGAAGAGGATACGGGATTCCGGGGTTGGTCGGCGGAAATTAGAGCAGAAAATAAAAGATTGGGTGGTGGCACTTCACGGTGGTTGAAGGAAGAGGAGGGTGGCGCAAAAAATCGCAGTTCTGAAAATTGTAAACCCCAGGCGCGTGAGACACACGCTCCCATAGGAGGGAGTGTTACTACTGAATCTGTTATTCCAGGGGGCCCACCAACGTGCAACATTCATGGATCGCAGGAGACATGTAATTATGGTCAATCATTTGCTAATAATTCTGGTTTGAACATTGTCTCTGGGCATTCATTAGCCAATCATAGCCAGATTGTAACAGCTCCAGACAAAGCATTAATTGCTCACCGACAGCCAAATGATGTGTTAACTAATTATGTCTTGGAACCTGTCATGAACCTTACCAAGCCTGGCCCACGTGATGCCTCCCACACTGCTGTCCCCAAGTCTGTCCTTACTACTTCCGAAAATGTCCCTACCTTGTCTTCCACTTCATACCTCTTTAATGCTACTACCAATCACATGAAAACACTTGTCCATCCTAAAAAAGATATTGTGTCGGCCATAGGGAGTTCTCAACCACCCAAGTTTGACTTTGTTTTCCATCCACAAATGTATCTGCGCCCAGCTTATTTACAAATGAAACCATGCAGCAGAATACTACTACCTCGAAAAACCATCTCAAACTTAAACAAAAACCTGCTGTGTCTAAAAATCATAATACCAAGTCCCATAAATCCAATGCAAACCGTAAGCAACCATCCAGCCCTGCTATTCCCCCCATAATACAGTGTGCTCCCAGCAGTGAAGTCTCTCCTGGTACTACATAGTCCAACTCCTCCTCGGATATGGTGCAAACAGGAAAGAAGCGGAGACGAGATGATGATGTAGTATACGAGGTACAGAAGAATACAGAAGTTCAGCATTTTTTATCGGCAAGTCCTGGCAGCCAGGACTGCCGGGAATAATGAGGATTCTAAGCTGGAATTGCCGGGGCTTGAGCAACCCGAGAGCGATTCCTAATTTGCGGGCTCTGGCTCATCGTCACCATCCTGACATTCTTTTTCTTTTAGAAACTTTAGCTAATTCTCAGAAACTGGAACGTATTCGTGTATCTCTCAAATTTGAGGCTTGTTTATCGGTGGACGTCGTCAGTAGAAGTGGCGGCATTGTTGTTCTGTGGAATAACAGCAAGAAGTGTAGTGTCCAGAATTTTAACAAAAACTATATTAATATTCATGTGCAAGATGATGAGAGAGGTGATTGGAGGCTTACGTGTTATTATGGGTTCCCGGAACGGCATAGACGTAGTATGTCGAGTCTTCCGTGGTGCATTATAGGAGATTTTAATGACCTACTGTCTCAGAATGATAAAAAAGGCTTAAATATTCACCCACATTGGTTATGTACTGGATTCCAAGAAGTTGTTACTGAGTGTGATCTCACTGATATCCAGTTGGAGGGCTATCCTTTCACTTGGACTAAGAGTCGAGGAGCGGAGAATATGATTGAGGAAAGGTTGGATAGAGCTCTTGTTGATTAGGTATGGTTACAGTCTTTTCCTTATGCCAAATTAACCAACCTGGTGGCATCCCATTCGGATCACAGCCCCATCTTGCTTTGTTGTGATCCGACGAAAAGTCGGCATAAGAGGAGAAGTTTCAAATTCGAAAATTGGTGGCTTAAAGAAGAGGGGGTCACATAAGTGGTTCATGAAAGCTAGAATGGGGCTCTTCAACAGCCTGTGGTTGGTAAAATAGCTAGTTGTGCTACTGATCTTGATCGGTGGAATATGTTAAGGTTACGGCAGAATAATGAGGAAAAGGACAGACTCCTTGCAACACTGGAACTATTTCGAGGAAGTAATGAGCCGGTAGCTGTAGAGCAATACATGGCAGCGCACAATGATTTTAATAGAATTCTCGTTCGGGAAGATACGTATTGGAAACAACGGGCTAAGATTCATTGGCTTCGTAATGGTGATCTAAATACTCAATTTTTCCATAGGTCCGCGTCTATTCGTCGAAACTTCCAGCGAATAAAAGTGCTCACAGAAGACGGAGGTGCTGAAATCCGTGATCAAGAAGGTATGTGTGGAATTGCGAAACGGTATTTTGATTCTTTGTTTGAAGCGAGGGCAAGAAGTTATGAGCCGGTGTTGCAATTGATTCAACCGGTTATTTCTGGTAATGATAATGAGATGCGCACAGCGCCTATTTTAAAAGAAGAAATGTATCGGGCACTGCTTCAGATGCATCCCGATAAGTCCCCTGGCCCGAATGGTTTTAATCCGACTTTCTATCAGAATTTTTGGGAGACTTGTGGGGAGGATATTTTTGTTGAGGCAAAGATTTGGTTAGAAAGAGGTTATTTTCCGAATACGCTTAATGATACGAATATTTGTTTGATCCCGAAGTGTGGTAACCCCAACAGCATGAAGGATTTACGTCCGATCTCTTTATGAAATGTAGCCTACAAGATAGTGTCCAAACTTCTGGCCAATAGATTAAAGAAATGTTTGGATAAATGTATTGGTGAGGAGCAATCAGCTTTTGTAGAGGGAAGATCTATTCATGATAATGCCATGATTGCGTTTGAAGTTATCCGTGCACTTAAGAGAAGGACTTCGGGAAAGAATGCCCAATTGGCCTTGAAGATTGATATAAGTAAAGCTTATGATAGGGTGGATTGGGGATTTCTAAAAGGAATGCTGGCTAGTTTGGGTTTTGCGGAGAGTTGGATTCGGTGGATGATGATGTGTGTCACGTCGGTGAATTATTATGTGCTTGTGAATGCAGAAAGTGTTGGTCCAATTACGCCAGGGAGAGGCTGGAGACAGGGGGATCCTCTATCCCCGTATCTCTTTATTCTTATTACTGAAGGTCTTTCGGCTCTTGTCAGGAAAGCTGTCTCTAGGGGGGATCTTCACGGGGTCCAAATTTGCAGAGGAGCACCCAGTGTGTCTCACCTGCTTTTTGCTGACGATTGTTTTTTATTTTGCAGGGCAAATCTCACTGAAGTTCATAATATTATGGAGATTCTTAAACTTTATCCTGATGCGTCCGGTCAAGACATTAACCTTTCAAAATCTGAGGTGTTCTTTAGCAGGAATATCAGTATACCTGCTCTGGAGGATCTGGCTAGTATCATGGGGGTTCGTCATGTTCTTGGTACGGGAACCTATTTGGGACTCCCGTCCCTGATAGGTCGAAGTAAGAAGGCTACTTTTAGTTATGTGAAGGATAGAATTTGGAAGAAGATTAATTCGTGGAGAGGTAGACCGATCTCTAAAGCGGGGAAAGAAGTGATGATTAAATCGGTTCTTCAATCTATTCCTACCTATGTTATGAGTCTTTTTATTCTCCCTGAAGGTATTGTTTCTGACATTGAGAAAATGCTTAATTCATTTTGGTGGGGAGGTGGTGGAGAGAGAAACTGCATTAGGTGGATGTCGTGGGATAGAATGGCAGGTGCTAAGTCCGAAGGTGGGTTAGGTTTCCGTGATCTTAAGTCCTTTAATATGGCTATGGTGGCTAAGAGAGGGTGGCATCTGTTGTCTAAGCCACACTCATTGGTTTCCAGAATCTATAAAGTAAGGTATTATCCTCATACGTCGTTCTTTGATGCTAATTTGTGTAATAATCCTAGTTTTGTGTGGAGGAGTATTTGGCATGCTCGAAAGGTTCTAACTCTTGGTTGTAGGTAGAGCATTGGCGATGGTAGGAATATACCTATGATGGGCGCCTCGTGGATAAGAGGAGAGAGTGAGGGAATGGTGAAAGGTCCTCAACGACAAGGTGTGTATGATCTCACTGTTAACGACATATTGTCTACTAATGGAAAATATTGGAACATACCTTTAATTCGGGATTTGTTTGATTTTGTAGTCGTTAAGGATATTATCCAAACTCCGTTGGTGGATGACGTCTTGGAAGACAAATGGGTTTGGAAAGAGGAGCAAAATGGTTGCTATAGTGTTCGGTCGGGGTATAGATTATGGTTAAAGGAGCATGGAAAGCCGTGTTTTAGTGGAGTGAATGGAGATTGGTGTAGTCTATGGAATATCAAGGCACCGCCCAGAGTGAAACATCTTCTCTGGAGGATTTTTAGGGATTGTTTACCGACTAGAACAAGGTTGCAACAACATCATGTTTCTTGTCCGTTGGAGTGCCCGTTTTGTAATCATCAAGTGGAAGACTCTTGGCATGTATTCTTCGGGTGTAGTATTACTAATCAGAGTTGGCGTACTGCAGGTTTGTCTCATATTGTTGATTCCCGTTTTCATATTTTTCATGACGCGTCTTCGCTAATTATGGATATATGTAGTCGGGAGGATAGTAAGGTGGCGGGGAGAGCCGATATGTTGATAGACATCTTATGGAGAAATCGTAATAATTTGATTTGGAATAATGAGAGTGAGGCATCTTCTAAACTCGGGTTGCATGCTTTTTGTAGTTGGCAAGAGTGGTTTTTAGCTCAAGAGAGTAGCGGCCGAGAGCAAATTCATCAACCTATTTTGAATTGGAATCCGCCGGTAGTTGGAAGGTTGAAATGCAACGTTGATGCGGGCTTTAATGTTAATCGGGGTACCACTAATAGAGGTTGGTGTATTAGAGACCACATGGGCAATTTTGTTTATGCTGGAGCAGCTTGGGATTTGGTTTCATTCCCAATTCTAGAAGCGGAAGCGTTGGCTCTTAAAGAAGCTATTCAGATTGCTATTGATCTTCATCTAGAGAATGTTACCTTTGAGAGTGATTCTCAAAATACGGTTCATGCTATTCGTATGGATTTTGTTGGCTTCTCTGATTTTAGTGCTATTATTTCTTCTATTCGTAGTTTGCTGTTTAATTGTCCTAACTTTGAGGTAAAGTTTGTAAAGCGCCAAGCGAATTCGGTTGCTCACGCCATAACGAAGGCGGCCGATTCTTGGACTAGGCGTAGTTTCTTTCATTTGACACCTCCGTGTATTGAATCTTTACTTATTAATGATATGAGTTGATTTTCCTTTGGTCAAAAAATAGTTGCTAAGTTGATTAGTAGGTCGGTTTCTAATAGTATCATTTAGTATTATTAATATTAGAAATAATATTAATATAATTATTAGTAGTATATGAGATTAATGGTGCTAGACTTATTCTATGTTGTGTGTAGAAAAATGGGGGTGTAAGAATTAGGCCCAATAAGAATAATAGAATAGAAATAATATTATATCAGTTAATTATAATAAAATAAAATTAGGGATAGAAGTAGAAGATTTAGGTTTTGTGTCAAAGAGGAATAAGGGTTTGAAGAGAGAGATACATAGAAGTTTCAAAAAGAGGGCAAAGCTAGGAATTCGATCGGAGAAAAATTATAGAGCGGTATCCAATCCAAGGTAAGGGTGGGGTTCTGACTCTATAATATGAATTATGATGAATATTATGTAGGGATTGGGTCTGCGTAAAATTATTGATGTGGTGTGTTTAATTGTTGTTCCAGATTGTACTAAATCCTTATCTATGTTCCTATCTATTTGTCACTATGCCGTGAAGTTATGGTTCTGGGATGAATTGGTTGATTGTCATAAATTTTAATATTGTTGCCTCTTAGTATGATAGAGAGGATGAGAGGTGCTAGCCTCACCATTTGGTGAGTGCCTCTCATCATTTTTATTACCTTAGTGCTCTGTATTGTATATGTAGTCATGTGAAAAATCATTCCTTAGATTAATTATAATGATAATTAGTGATGAATGCACAGGTAGTTTAGTAGAAAATCAACTCTTAATTAATTAATGTGATATTGGTAATGAATGCACCTGTAATTAGTAAAAATCAAAACTAATATTAGTAGAACATTTTTAGAAACAGTGACAAAAAATAAGTAGCAGGAAAACATAACAGTAATTAATATAATAACTAGTAGTGAGTATCGGCATCAATATAACCTGCGAATTCACAGCTGTAATATACACTGGCAACAGCCTATACAACTCACCGTCTCGACCGAAATATTCGTAAACCGCTCGGTGTAATTATTCGGGTAGTCCAACGATATACTTCTAATTAATTTCGTAATCAGAGATTAATCATAGCAGAAAAATATCAGTTGCAGGTATCAGTAGGAATTGAATTGGCAGAAAATAATAGTAATTTAGCAGGAAATTAATTAGTAGTATATCGTCAGACTACCCGAATAATTACACCGAGCGGTTTACGAATATTTCGGTCGAGACGGTGAGTTGTATAGGCTGTTGCCAGTGTATATTACAGTTGTGAATTCGCAGGTTATATTGATGCCGTTGAATTGTTGTTGAGTTGTCGTTGAAGTTTCGTTGTTATTGTTGTGGCATTGCCGTTGTTATGCTGTTGTTGATGAATGTTGCTATCGTTGTTATGTTGTGGTTGTTGATAGTTGTTGATGTTGTTGTTTTGCCTCTATTAATTGGAAAACTCAAGTTGTAGGTGTATGGCCAATGTTGATGTTGTTGTTATGTTGTTGTTGTGTTGTTGTTTTCGCATTCATTATTGTCGCATACATAACATATCAAGTTGGAATTGATGCTCAGTAAGTTGGCCTGGATTGACAAATATTAAGTTGGAGGCTTATGCCTTGTTTTAAAGTTGAAGGCTTATGCCTTGTTGACGCTGGTCACATGATGCCTGTTGAAATCGATATGCTCACAAGGAGGCGTTCCCATTTTAATGGTGAATAAAATGAGGCAGGGCTTAGATGCGCAACTATCCTAATCGATGAAACCCATGTTGTCGTCCATATTAGCAATTATTCATCAAACTTAGAGTTGTGATGAGATAAATTTCCAAAATGGTTCTAATGGAAATGCAGGAGGGCAATCTTGTGCTCAGACAAGTTTTCGTGCAAGCTCGTATGAGAAACTACAACCTAACTAGGAAGGTCCTTACCTCATATGTAAAAAATTAGCTCATGGAGCTTAGGAACTCGAGGATCTAGATGGAAGACTCGTCCCTAAACATGAAACTCACTTAAAATAAGATAATATTACAATTAGCCATATAATATTTTTTATTTTAATAAGGCAAAATACATTTAGTATCTTTTGAAAACATTTTATGATCATTTCTCAACAAAATAAAATTGATGAATGATTATATGTTGGATCTTCAAAGAGTCCTTATCTGCTAAGAGGCAATATAAATGATGGATCTTCTCTGAAGAGTCCTTAATGTCCAAGAGGAAATATAAATGTTGAATCTTCTCTAAAGAGTCCTTACCACCCTAAAGGCAATATAAATGTTGAATCTTCTCAAAGATTCCTTGTTGCCCAAGAGACAATATAAATGTTGGATCTTCTTTGAAGAGTCATTGTCTCCAAAGAGGCAATATAAATGTTGGATCTTCTCTAAATAATCTATGCGGTCCAAAAGGCAATATAAATGATGGATCTTCTTTGAATAGTCCTTGTCGCCCAAGAGATAATATAAATGTTGGATCTTATTTGAAGAGTCCTTCTCGCTTAAGAGGAAATATAAATGTTAGATCTCCTTTGAAAAGTCCTTGCTGCCTAAGAGGAAAAAAATATTGGATCTTCTCTAAAGAGTCATTATTGTCCAAGAGGCAATATAAATGTTAGTTTTCCTTTGAAGTGTCCTTGCCGCCTAAGGGACAATACAAATATTGGGTCAATACCAAAAAATTCTCTTACTTTTTCAACCCCTCATGGCTAGCCCTATTTCCATATCTTAAACTATACTATGTCGTGGACCCTTTAATGGGCAACTAAACAAATAAAACAACTTAAAAGTCTTGTATGAAGGACTCAATTTATAGTCTCACATGAGAGACTCAACTTAAAAGTCTCGTCTGAAGGATTTAAACTAAATCACTTTGTCATTTACAATATCTCGTGCTTAAGGGACACGTTGTATTAGGATACTTTTGTTATGCACAAAAGAAGGTAATCCTGAGAGAAACAAGACAAGTTAGACATATTGGCTCCGGGTGAATACACTGGTTGCACCATATGTCTCCCATTGGTCACAACACTCACCCACTGATCATGACCCTCGCTCATTGGTCGCATCACTCGCCCTAATTGGGCCTGGGTCAAATCATCTCTCACATGCTTATGAAACGTGAGGAATGGCGTGTTCTTAGGCACTAACAGTATTGAAAGCTCAATCAAATGGGTGAGGGGACCATGTTCTCCAAAATAATATGAAAAATAATGGGTTCCAGGTCCCACGCTTCTGAGAGAGGAGATGAATAGTCACACATTAGATCTAAAGATCTAGGCCCAACAAACCTCTATAAATACCTCAACTACATGGTTGAAAAGATAATTTCATTCATTGAAGATTCATATATACTTAGTTTCTCACCACTCTGCATAAGTCTGCTCTAACACTATCAACAATGCTAAAACACCACATACAACCCTCGAAAAACAAGGCTGTCTTTGTTATATTTTTTTTACTGAGTACATGCATAAATCACAGTTTGATTAGGTCCAACAGTCACCCACACAACGCACTTAGTCTCGCATGGACGGTTTTAACCACTCACACTATATAAGGAGGAAAATGTGTCATTTTAGGTATTCAAATTTATTCACATTCACATTACTCCTTATTCTATCGGTGACTTAGGCGTTAAAGTGATAATCTTATGTGTCATTCCTCTCTCCACTAGCTAAAAACTTCCTCCACTAATTCAAGATCACTAATTCAAGATCTCATCTCACAATCGAACCTATCATTTCTGGTTCTCAAACATAATAGAATAATATGTATTATGATTTTGAAATGCATTTGACAAGCAAGGTTGCGGATTCTTAGAAGCAAGGAAATACAATTGATTATATAAAAAAAATTACATGTTTGTGACGTGAAGATAAAGAACTCCCTATTTTTTAACTTCCAATGAAGGAAACGTGCTCTTTGTCGTAGAGATGTAAGCAACCAAGGTACACAACCCATAATATATCTTGGGGGTTATGCATACATCATCATACATGTATTGAGAACTATACATTCTTACATTCATGTACTTCAACGATAATGCTAGTAAGACTACTTTTTTCCATAAAAAAACTTATATGAGTGACCTACATTGTTTTAAAAAAGACTCCATATGAAAAGATTGTATTAAAAACGCGGACTTGAGATATGCTCATAACACTTCTATATAATTCAATTACATATTGACAGCGAAAGTGATAACATTGCATAACGTTGCACATTGGCGTGTCACTTGAGAATTAATTAATCTACTATCTATCTATAATAATTCCAATGAACTTCTTAAATTGCTCTTTCAAATTATTTTTACTAAAAAAAAAATTTAAATAATTAAATAATATTGACTTTATTTTTATTCTCATAAAATCTTATTACAATGTGACATGTGGCGTTCATTTTTCAAACATCACCAATTAAGTATTACATACACACATTTTCTCTTCATTAAAATTTTAAATCTCTCTCGCCTTTCTTTATCCCACATTTTTTATTTTTATATTTATTTTTTTATTTATTTATTATCACTAAAAACACTAATAATCCATTTTTTAATTTTAATATAATTAAAATTTATTTATCTCACGGGTCACTATCAATACAATATCTATTTTATTTTGTCACTATCTTAATTTGAGAGACAAAATTCTTATTTTTAATAAACTTTACATTATTATTATTATTATTATTATTATTATTATTATTATTATTATTATTATTATTATTTTGATAAGAGAGAGGGTGCTAGGCCTTTTTTGCATGGTAATCATTTTTTATTTTTCAATTAAATAATTAATTTCAAATCTACATATATATATATAAATAAATTTTATATTATATCAAATAAACTTTTTATTTTACGGGTCACTATCAGCACAATACATATTATTTTAAACAATAATTATTTTGATTATATAATATAATTGAGTTTATATAATTATTATTTATTTTAAATTTAATAGTTAATTTTAAATTTTGATACATACCTAAATACAATTTATATCGTATCAAATAAATTTATTGCTGAAATACAATTTATATCGTATCAAATAAATTTATTGCTGCAGCCGCATGGGTGTTTAACTAGTTTGTTAAGTGAAAAATTGATCTTCTAGCATTGTCCTCTTAGAAAATAATTAAGTGAATGCAACTCATTACATTCTATATAAAATATGCAACATGTTGGATTGAGAAATTATTATATATATATATATATATATATATATATATATATATATATATATATATATATATATATATATATATATATATATATATATATATATATATATATATATATATATATGAGGAGGGATCAAATTACACCCGAAGAGTTACACCAAGAGTTACACTCATTCAATAACTACATTTTGAATTGATATTTTTTAAATTCAACCGTTGGATTGAAACATAATATCATATAAATCATACCTATAAAGTTTGAGCTTAATCTATAATGATTTACTATGTCATTGAATTACATCAAAATTAACGTTATATAAAAGCTCATTTTGACGTTAATCTTTGGATATCTTGATCGTATAACAAATCATTATAGATTAAGCTCAAACTTTATAGGTATGATCTATATGATATTATGTTTCAATCCAACGGTTGAATTTAAAAAAATATTAATTCGAAATGTAGTTATTGAACGAGTGTAACTCGTGGTGTAACTTTTAGGGTGTAATTTGATCTCTCCTATATATATATATATATATATATATATATATATATATATATATATATATATATATATATATATATATATATATATATATATATATATATATATATATATATATATATATATATATAAAGGTCTTAAAAGTTTATGGTTCGTCAGAACCAACTCGTTTAGAGTCGAATAGTCAATTATAATAGCTCTAATTTGATTCACCAAAGTATACATGAGTTCGCCAACATCAAATGAATATGTAATTGTTATTAAATAGGTTTAAAATAAATGAATTGACGGATTTAGATTTAGTTAATAATGAAAGATAAAAAATTCATTACTTCCTCCGTTTTTTATTATAAGTCATTTTAGACTTTTCACACAGTTTAAGAAAAATAATAATTATTGTATGAAAATGAGAAATTATGAAGATTTTTATAAAATTATCCTTCATTAATGACATATGGAAGATAAGTTTATATAATTGAAAGGAAAGATAATAATAAATATTTAAGAATATAATAGGAAAAGTAGCATTAATTATTCATTGGAATTGTAAAGCGACTTATATTTAAATACAAATTTTTTTTCTAAAACGATTTATAATAAAAAAACGGAGGAAATAGTCTATTAACATACTACCAAAAACAATTTAAAAAACTTCTATTAATCGTCCATTAAAAAATATAAACTTTGAGTGAGAAAATGTGTTAATACTTGATAGCCATTATTGGCTGTCTATACATGATTTAAAGAAGTCAAAGCAATATAAATATAAAGTCAACCTAATGGTGTAAATTATTGTCTATGTAGTTGAATTTCTCTAATTATTGTTGTTGATAAAAATATTGACGAAGAATTTATTAGTAGGGGAAACATAACCAACTTGCGTGGAAGGAATATAATTTATTGTTTATAATATGAAATGCTGAAGTGGAACACACAACAATGTTGATAAGAAAATTAGTGGGAAAGTGGTGCGATAGAGGAAAAAGAACTTGTTTGGAAATTTGAACTAGTCAAAATAGAATAATGAAATAAAATATATATTTATTAAAAAAAAAAAAGTAAAGAAACTTAAAGGAAAAGTAACTTTGAGAAAATGAAAGAAAGAATGAGAAAATTTTAGCATGAAGCACACGAGGCATTTGACTAAAAACTTTACGCTTCGGCGCTGGAGCTGATTCCTACTGCGCCGCAATTGCAGCGTTCCTCTCGCGCCCCATGTGCCATTTACGCATCATGCTTTCTTGCTTAAATTAAACTCTAAATTATTTTCAATAATACATCAAATCACTTGCAAAGCATAAGTGTTATTTTGGGTTGGGATACACGAGATTCTAATCGAGATTCATTTAATGTAACCATATCACGATTTGGATTTTTTTCGGAGCAATAGCGTCATCTATGGAAATCGATATTTGATTTTCGTGTTTTTTATGTTTCAATATACATATCACGATTCATCGAGCGAAAGCTTTTTCAGCATAGCAATTTGGGTACCTACAAGCACTAGATCTTTGTTCTCGATGTCTCCAATCGTAGATCTACTTCGATTATTAGTTTCTCAGATTTTTGATTTATAGGTCTTTCATTTATGGCAGGTTCTAGAGCCACTTGCTCCACCTCCACTTTCCTGCGTGAAGCTGCCAATATGGATTACGGCGCGAGAAATCCATCGCATCCTACTCAAAATGAAGGTGATCAAGCCATCGTGAACAATCCTCTATATTAAAATATTGTTCAGCCTCCAACATCTGTAGGTTAAACTCCACGGATAGTCGTTCAGGCCTCCAGCACCACTAGTAGTACTAATACCATAATAACAACTTGGATTCCAATTGTTGCAAGCTAACCTCGGAGTGCAAGGCGCGAACGAAGTGTTATATAACATGTACAACATGGTTCAACAACAAAACATGCATTGGATGGAAAACAGGTTACTTCGTCTCGAAGAAATCCTTCATAATGTCAATCCAAGAGGCAATACAATGTAGAAAGTTGCATCCAGGAGGAGTTGTATCACCATCCCTAACCCGATCGCGTCTCGCCGATATGTGGCCCCGAGATCTCCAAACATTCAAAGAAGCCAGAGGCATCTAATTCCTCCCTGCAATCTTGAAGGAAATTATGGTAGTTTTGCTCCCTTTGAGAAATAAGTGGAGAAACCTCTAGTAAAAAACAACAGAAAAATCATCTTTTCGTCCGCATTCTTGATAGTCAGATACCAAAATCATTGGAAAAATGTTTGAAATTGCATGATTACGACAAAAATGAAGGTCTTGACGAATACGTGCAACATGTTGATGACTGCTTGAATTATTACCATGCTAATGAGACGGAAAAGTTCACACTCTTAACATTAATGTTGATCGAACCAGCAAGGCTTTAGTTTGAATCTCTGTCTCACTGGAGCGTAGATCATGGACCGACCTCTATGAGAACTTCACCGTTCACTTCATGGCTAGGAAAAACCAGCCTGTGATGAAAGCCGCCCTCAATGGGATTACAAAGGGGAAGAAAGAGAGCATGCGATCATATATCATTCGCTTCACACTAGTGGTCGTTGAAATGGGTGGCTCAAACGGAAGCCTTAAGTGCTGGATTTTTTAGACCAGTCTAAAGCAAGATAGCTCCTTTAGGGGGAAATTAGACTGCAAGGAAGCCCAAAGTTTAAAGGAGCTATTGAACAGGAAACACTCATTCATCAATCTTGAATAAATTCTTATCATCCAAGGAGACGGGAAAGTGACTACAGATGCAAACATCCCACCCAGTAAGGAATCCAATGGGTGAAAAGAGGAATCCGACCGTGGGATCCATAACATATATGAAATGTATACCTCACTCAACTCCTATCGGGAGAAGATCTACCAGAAGTGTGCCAACATTGAATTCCGCACGGTTGGGATCAAAAACCCCTTTCTGGCTAGAGAATATCCCTGACAGACAAGACGAAGTCATGTCGCTTCCACAAGAGCCACGACCACACCACTAGTGATTGCATCCAAATAAAGAATGAGATCAAAGGTATGATAAAGAGAAGTTGTCTGTCTGAATATAACAAGGGTGGCAAGAGAGACTGAGATGAGTCGCCGAAGAGCAAGTCCCCAACTAAAATAGTGGATGCCACGACCGTCGAAAAATAGACGAGTAATGAAGAAGTGGGGTGCATAAAGGGAAGTTCCAACACATTTCAACCATTATAGAAAGTGCCCTCAGGAAAATACCCCCTTCATAAGGGACAATGAAAAGGAAGGTAAATGAGTTAATGGTTGTCAATAAGAAAAGTACCTCGGCCAAAACCCCGAATAGGCCGATTCTCGGATTTTGGGATACCTAAAAGGTCATGAGAATCCTGAATAATATCTTCCCTCTGGTTATAACTGCCAATATCAGCCACTTTGACGTATCCTGAATACTGATTAATGGTGGTAGTTCTTATGACATAATATGTTCACAACTGTTTGAGAAAATGGGCTAAAAAAAGGTGAACTTATGGCAATACGAGGGATCCGTCTTATAAGAGTTCAATGACATGTCTACCTGCCCATGGGGGTGCATCGAATTGAGGATCTTTATATGAGGAGGGGAAAGAATTCAGGACTATCGACTCGCAGTTCCTGATAGTCTCTTGCTAGAGCGTCCATAACTACATACTTGAAAGACCCTTCACGGCAGCCTTAGACGTTGTCGCTTCCTTGGTTCACCTTAGTTGAAATTACTTAATCTTCATGTTGAACCAGTTATATTCAATGTTGACCTCATTATAGCATTACAACAAGGTCAAAAGGAAGGATAAATCAAGGCCCTGGAAATCAACGTAGCTTTCCTCACCAACCAGCTAAGGAGCATGAACGTTCAACCTCTTGTAGGTAGAGCAAAGTCATACCACTCGAATAAGCAAGAGTATTTGACTCAACAAACTACGAAGGTTGGGTTAATAAGCAATGGCACACACATCTGGTTATGTTACAACGTCACCATGTTATTTTTCTTTGTATAGTAAACTACCCCACCACAATGTACTATTATATCTTCATAGAGAGAGTTACCCTAAAGGTGGTGTGTGTAAGTGTATTGATTCAGTTATTTTTCTTGAAGAATTAGGTCATTCTATGTCAATATTAGGTCTTGCCATACATGCCTAGTTACTAACAGTTAAATATGTGCAGATAATTAAAGTGCGGAAATTAAATCCTACGCTTTTATATCCTGTGAGTAGTTACATAATAGAGAAAAATGCGAGAAAAATAAATCTACACGATTAGAATTGAGAATACGACCTATACAAGTTTCTAGGAATTTAAATAGCAATAAAATAAAAACAACATTAGAAAAAAAATTTAAGAGTCCTAAAGTTTAAATTAATGTTTTTTTTAAAGTTTTTTTATGATTTAATTCTAGGTGTTATTAATAATTAATCAACCTAAGTTCTAGTTTATTTTACAAAATTAATTAATAGAAAATCCTAATTCTAAATTAATTTGATAAAATGATCAATTAGACAAACTTTTTTTTTTTGTTTTTTATGTGTTTTTATCGGTCCTAATGTCTGAGTTAATTTAAAAAAAAAAAATTGGTCTAATTAATTAAAAACGAAAAATTTATGTCAAAATAAATTAATTAGGAAAGAAAAAAAATCCTAATACTAATCTTTTTTGTGATTTTATTTGATTTTTTTATGTTAATTAGAATTAATTAAGTTAAATAATAAAATAAAACAAATAAATTAGAGAATGAAAATAAAGGGTAGAAAAATGTCTTCTCCTCCGGCCGTTCTCCGCCATGGCACCTGCAAAAATGAGTCAAACAAAAAAGGCCAACCACTTATATCGATGTAAAAACATCTCTTGAATCCAAAAATAAGTTATTTCAGTTTAAAATTCTGTGTATCATACGGATCGAAGCTTGTAGGTTCTTGAACCTCAAACATGGTGTATCATGATCTAAGCTTCAAAGCTTAAATGTTGTACGTCAAACCGGCTCTAATCCATATCCTGAACACAACTATACACACAAAATCGATTAATAAAACATAACTTTAAAGATCTAAAGCTGATAAATTTACCGAGTTGATCAGAACGGATATGTGCATTCTGGGCTTGCCAAGGCTTTGTATTTGCCTTAAAATTTTGAAAATTTAAGAACTTTTGAGAGTGATTCTTGCTACGGTTTTCTGTCTCCTCTCTTTTGTGTTGGTGAGACCGTCTATCTATAATATAAGAAAATAAGTGGCTCTGGTTTTTACAAAATTACCCATCCTTACTTTTTCTACACTTATTAAAATTGTTGGTTTTTTGGTCTATCAACACAATTGTCTATTATATTATAACTTATTTTCACCATTTTTTCTCTCTCTTCACCTTTTTAGTTTTCTTCCCTAATCTCTCTATACTCCATTTATTCTTTAAAAAAAATGATATTTATGATCCACAAAATTTTAATAAAAAATAATATAAGGGAAAAAATTATTATTGATCTAAATATTTTTGTATACAAAAATTTACTATTCATTCATATATTTTTGTAAATGATACCTAAACATAAATATTATTTGTATCAGAAAAATCTATTATTGATCTAAATATTATTATATAAGAAAAATATTATTTATAATTAAAAAAAAATTTATTCAAAAATGGTATACATGAAAAAATCTATTATTGATCTAAATATTTTTTATCCGAAAATTTACTATTCACTCAAATATTTTATAAATGATATCTAAACAAAAATAATATTTGTATACGGAAAAATTTATTATTGATCGAAATATTTTTATATACGGAAAATGATATTTATGATCCAAAAATTTTTATTCAAAAATAGTATACGGGAAAAAAATCTATTATTGATCTAAATATTTTTATATACGAAAATTTATTATTGATATATATATATTTTTGTAAACATTACCTAAACATAAATAATTTTTGTATACGGGAAAAATCTATAATTGATCTAAATATTTTTCTATATGAAAAATGGTGTTTATGATCCCAAAAAGTTTAATTCAAAAATGATATGCGGGAAAAAATTTATTATTGATCTAAATATTTTTATATACGAACATTTACTATTGATCCAGATATATTTATAAACGATACCTAAATATAAATAATATTGTATACGGGAAAAAATCTATAATTGACCTAAATATTTTTCTATATGAAAAATAGTATTTATGATCCAAAAAAAATTAATTCAAAAATGGTATACGGGAAAAAATCTATTAATGATCTAAATATTTTTATATACAAAAATTTACTATTGATCCAGATATATTTATAAACGATACCTAAACATAAATAATATTGTATACGGGAAAAAATCTATAATTGACCTAAATATTTTTCTATATGAAAAATAGTATTTATGATCCAAAAAAATTTAATTCAAAAATGGTATACGAGAAAAATCTATTAATGATCTAAATATTTTTATATACAAAAATTTACTATTGATTCAGATATTTTAGTAAACGATACCTAAACATAAATAATATTTGTCTACGAGAATTTTTTTTTTATTGATCTAAATATTATTCTATATGAAAAATGGTACTTATGATCCAAAAAGTTTAATTCAAAAATGGTATACGGGAAAAAGTCTATTATTGATTTAAATATTTTTATTTAAAAAAAATTACTATTGATTCAAATATTTTTGTAAATGATACTGAACATAAATAATATTTAAATACGGGAAAAATCTATTATTTATCTAAATAATTTTATATACGAAAAATGGAATTTATGATAAAAAAAAATTATTCAAAAATGATATACGAGAAAAAATCTATTATTGATCTAAATATTTTTATATACAAAAATTTACAATTTATCCAAATATTTTTGTAAATAATACCTAAACATAAATAATATTTGAATACGGGAAACAAATATATTCTTGTCTACATATTTATATATAAGAAAGATAATATTTATGATTCAAATATTTATGATCCAAGAATGATATAAGAGAAAAAAAATTATTATTGATCTAAATATTTTGATATACGAAAACTTTATTATTGATATAAATATTTTTTCATTTTAAATATTCTATTTAAAATAAATATATTATGTAAATAAATGCGCGTATCAGACCAGAACCCGTGCGTATGCACGGGTTTGTTACTAGTTTATAAGATAGGATGAAACATGGAAAGAATCAAGGAGTTATGGTGAGGAATGAATGTGTTGGGAACATGTTTTCTAAGTTTCCTAAAATGGGAGATCTTTGTCCCAAGAGGTCACCACACGGTTTTGATGACAATGATGGTGTAGATCCTCATGTTTAGTCCTTCTAGAAGCATAAAGTAGGTGTCCACACCATCTCTAATTATTATTTATTTAATTTCATTTTATTTTGAATTATATGAATAAAATCCAAGTTAAATGAAATAAACATGTAAATAAATAAAAGGATGAATTTTGAGGTTCTTGAATGATCAGATATTTTCCTTGAGAATTAGGTGCCCTCCATCTCATTGGTTATTTATTTATTTATTTCATTTTATTTTGAACTTTGTAAATAAAAAATCCAAATAAAAATTAAATAAAATGCAAATAAACACAAAAATGGAAATGGAGGTCTCGGGACTCATTATGGGCATGAGGAGGCACCTTGAACCAATTTGTATCAAATATGGGAGGGCAAATTTTGGGGTACAACAGCCACTAATGATTGCATAATATTGGTTAGTAATATTCTGCATTGCTGTTAGTTACTAAGTCAGATTCAATGAACAATTCTGTTCAGGCGCGACGTCGATTGGCTTGCATTGGACATCTTCTTTGACATGTTATCTTGATGTTGAAATAAATCAACTCAACATGTTTCTTTGTCAAATAGAACTTCCACCTGTTTTCTTTTACAAGTTATATATCATATTTAACTAATTGCTACTATATTAATTTTACCAAACATAATGCCAATTCAAATTATAGAGAAATAACAGGTTTCACCGAGTGTTTAGGGGCATGAATCTCTCAACGGGTTTCCCACTTCACTTAAACGTCGTTTCATCCATGACGGGTGATGTATACTGATTCCTGTCATACCCCAATTTTTGACCCTAAGATCATACATCATTTGCCATTTCAATCATCAATCAAGATCACAATCTTGAGGTATCATTTTGTCTCTAAGGGGAATCATCAAGCACTTTTAGCTTTTAATTTGTTTTATACTAACCAAAATCCAAAAATATGTATTTTTGTTTCCTTTGTTTGTGTTTTGCAGGAAAAAGATCGAGCAAGAACCAAAATAGTGCAAGAAAGAAAGTTTTTGAAAATTTTGCTGTGGAAATCGATTTACCCATATGGGAAATCAATTTCCTGAAACGAAATTTGAAAAAAAGAGGGAAGCATGACATCATTTTGGCACCAAACACATTTTCTTTGATCATTTTACCAATTTTCCACCTCACCAAAATTAATCCCTTTCATTAAACCCACTTAAACTTCATTAAACCCATTTAAATACCATTTAAACACCAATTAAACACAAGCTAATTACCAAATTCAAAAAGACCAAACTACCACTACTCTTGCTCCCATCCTATAAATAGAGGTCTCTACTCCCTCATTTCTCAAGCTTGGAGAGCCAAAAAATTGCTTGCAAATTCATTTCTCACCCTTTCCAAAACCCTCACCCAAAGTTCATTTTCATAGAATTAGTGAGATTCACATTGAATCTTACTAGTTTTGAACTAAACCTCCTACATTTCTCTCTTTTCTTTGTTTGTTCATCTCCAATTTTGAAGGATCTACACACTTTGTGCTTGTTGTTGAAACTACTTCAACATTTGATTCAAGAATTGGTAAATTCTTAAACTCTAAGATGTAGATCTTTGTTGCTTGTGTTCAATGCATCTTTGATGCTATATTGGTCCTATTTGATGGTGAATTGATGGAAAATTCGTGCTCCAATTGATATGTGATCATAAGGTGTTTGTATGTTTGCTTAAGTCAAGTTTTATGCTTCCTAATGCTGATTTTTTGAAAACTGCGTGCAGGAAATCGATTTCCCTCTGTAGGAAATCGATTTCCACCTTGTTTTTATGCCAAATTTGAACTCTGCACTCAGGAAATCGATTTCCTACAGAGGTAAATCGATTTCCAGTGAGGCAGAATGCTTTTTTTGCCTTTTTTTATGCTTGTTTTGCCTTCCTTCTTCCTCCACTTCATTAATATCATTGGATCTAGGATGTTGATAGGTTTGAAATGACCAAATACATAATATTAGATGAATGATATTAATGACAGTGTGAGTTGATTTTACTTTATGCATTTTATCTTCTTCTTCTTCTCTTTTTTTTCTTTTGATCGATGAAAGTCTTAACACCTTGAGAATTCTTATGGATTCTTGGTAAAGATTAGATCGCTACCTATTTTCTTTTCGTGCGGTATTGCTTTCGGAGAGTGATCTACATATCACTTCTCTCGCATGCATTAGCAAATAAAGTTTTGACCGGCCTCGTTGTAGGGTGATTTCTACATAAATCACTTGGCGATCTGCTTAACATAGCGCAATATTTCGTGTCCCGAATCAAAAAAGATCAAATATGGAAGAGAATTGTATGCAGTTGATTTAAGACTTATGGAGGTTTATCGTGTAGTCGCTATGATTTTATCAAGCTTCTGATAAATGTCCATTGAATTTGAATCCTAGAACATCCTTCACTCACCATCGATCTTTATTACTAACTTTGATAACATACTTGACAAGTTTCAATATGGTTATCTTTAACATCTAACAATTGACTTTAATTTCCGCATCTTTAATATATCACTCTTTACTTTTTCGCTTTATCGCTTTATTTTATCATTTCATCATATTTACATTCCACTATTTTCTCTTTGTCCATTTGGACGTTTATATTCCGCTATTTTCCCTTTGTCCATTTGGACACTATGTTTATGTTTCCGCTATTTTCTTTTTGTCCACTTGGACCATACTTTACTTTTATGCTAAAACACTAATAAACAACAAAAATCTAAAAAATGTTTAAGGCTCTCTTTTGGACTATTGGTTACTATCCCGAGCATTATGGAGATTTGGACTTATGGACTTGGTATCTCTGGACCCTTATTCTGTTGTTACTCTGTCGTTATTCTGTCTGTCTGGCATTGGATTGTTTTCTGTTTGTGCATGCAGGTATTTCCTTGAAAGCCCTTGATGGTTAATTCCAAGGCATTGATATAAGGATTTTACCCGAAAACAGCCGTTACTCTGCCCGATTTCCGTCAGAATTTTAATGTGCTTAATGCAAAGTGGTGCTAAAGATAATAAGTTCATCTGGATCCCCAAGTGATAATGTGTTGGTTTGGTATTGATAAGTCCAAAGGATGATAAATCTACCTTGACTCTTAATTTCAAATGTTGGCTTCTTATTTCGGTTAGACCGCTCTTTTCCTTAGCTTTTATTTTATGCAATAGGATAGCCTCTTCATCTCCTCCCCTTCTTTAATTTTCAAAATCTTCTCCCTTTTTTACAAACCTTCTTATGTTTGCAACCTTTTCAAGACCATTCTCTAAAATTATCTTTTGCCTTTAGTGGCTTTTCTTCAAAAAGTTTAGACACGGCTAATCGTTGTCATGAGTGGCGATACCCCACGATTTTGAAATTGATTGATATAATGAGATCTTTTCTGCGTGAGAGAGCTAGTGGCATACTCGTTGATTTTATCCGAGTTGGAGCCCTTCTTTCATTTGCGATGCAAAGAACTCATTTGTTCTCATGCTCAAGATCAATGGCTGAGTATTTCTCTCCAACGACGATAAAGTGTTTATTCGTTTTTAAAATGTTTTCCCTTTAAGCAGAACTACATTAGCTCTGACTTCTCCATTGCACCGAGGAGGTATGTAGGCACAAGGCTTAACGTCTTGCCGAGCTTATTTTAAAAATAAACCAAACTCTTTTTTAGCACACACGACACAGATTTTCAAAAAGGTTCCTGTGGAGTACCACAGATATGAGGGGTGCTTAAAACCTTCCCCTTGTATAAACAACACTCGTACCTAAGATCTCTTCTATTTGTTTTCTAAAACAAACTTTGGGTTTTTTCGTTCTTTTCCCTTTTCCTTTGGAAATAATAAAGCGCGGTGGCGACTTTCACTGAAATATTGAGTCAAGTCAATCCTATGGCTTTGATATCAGATTTTCCCCGCTATAGAAAAAATGGCGACTTCACTGGGGATCCATTTTTTAAGCGTGTTAAGCCTATTTTTGTTTATCTGTGTGTTTTATTTGTATATATTATTGTGTGCTTTGTTTGTTTATTTTCTTTTTTTCCTTTTTGGTGCTCGATGGTTCCTCTGCGATGAGATAAAGTTCTAACCCAGACTTTTGTGAGTAACTTGAGATAGGAGGTGGTAAGACCAATAGTCGCATGTCAGGAGTAATCCTTAACATGAGCGTCATATGGTGGAACCCCAATCAGTGGAGGCCTCATGGAAGGTAGTAGATGTTGTTACGAACTATCGTAAGAACGCTATTACTTTCAATACTGAGTGTCCGTAGAAGCTGAATAGCCTAGAACCATTTTAACCCATCTAAGCCTTTTTAGGATGTAGCGCAGAAACAAGTTCGAGTACCAATTTGAGCTTGTTGTCATGCGATGCTACGCTCAGACGAGGTCTTTTTAGGCATATTATTGGCGCCCATGAGCAATTGTGCGTGCCGGTAATATCCGATAGAAGATTGAAAACTCTGGGAACCTTTGTAGAACCCATTCGGCAGGTACAAAATTCCTTAGTACATACCTTTATGGGTGGTTCTTAACCTTGACTCCATGCTCGTGACGTCGAACCTTTGAACTTTGTCCGTGCGACCATGTGTGATCTTGATTATGATTGGTGCATAAACCATTTATCCATGCATTCATTTGATTTCCAAGGAACTCATAGGTCTTTCTTTGTAAACATCATAAGTTTCATCAAACTCAATGGATCTTGGGTGTCGATGGGGTGAAAAACTTAATCCACCAAAATGGATGATTGATCTTGATGATAACTTGATCAAAGCTTTGATCCAATATAGGATTTACCTCCTTCATGTTTTGATGTTTACAAATTAATAACTTGAATTCTTTGAAAATCAAATAAATAAAAAACAAAAAAACTGCAATTGCATCATTTGCATACATACATCCAGGTTGTCCAGAAAACTTATTCTCGCATGTCTCCATCTTCAGAGTGGTTTGCTTATCTGTCAAGCTGATTCCTCGACACATTGAACTAGAAGCATGTATCTGAAGAGTATTGAAGAACTTCAACAAGACCAAGAGTTGATAAGAGCAAAGGTTAGCCAGTTGAAAAGCCAGATGGATTAGATTGTGGAAATCCTGCAAGTCTTGTTGAAGAGAGAATGCAACATTCCTCCGATTGATACAAAGCAAGTGGATACTCCTCTAGCCTTTTCTGTTGCTACTCCAAATCAGGGGCAACCATCTGTTATGTCATGTGATTCATATTTTGGAGTAGAGAAGGAAACACCTGTTTGCTTTCCTCAATCAGTGCTTCATAGGACCCTGCATCAACGTCCATTGTCTATTCCTTCTCAAGGTAATAAGAAGCAGAAACAAAATCAAATTCGTGGTAGGACAACTTATGATCCTATTCCCATGACTTACACTGAACTATATCCCGCTTTGGATCGGAAAGGGTTGATCACAACAAGAGCCATGCCTCCTCCTCGAAACCCTCCCTCAAAAGGATTTCGGCCTGGTCTTCATTGTGAGTTTCATCAGGGTGGTGCTGGCCATGATTTAGAAGGCTACTATGCTTTGAAGGCCTTAGTGCAAGAGTTGGTGAGGATGAAGCTCCTCTCTTTTAAAGATGTTGGTCCCAATGTTGTCACTAATCCTTTGCCATATCAAAGTGGCTAAAGACAAGTCATAGCCAGATGGTCTCCTAAAGCCAAGTGTTTCAGACAGGATAGCTCATCCTTGTTGCTGATTAGTCACTAGGCCTCGTTTCTTTACTGTTTGCATTTCCTTTACTGTATTGTTTGCTTTCAAACTTGTTTATTCTTGAATGTTAATTTTAATGAAATGAGCATTGCATATTTTGAATTCATTATGTTTATGTTTATGCCTTCTTTTACAAAACTTTTTCTTCCATTTGCTTTCTCTATCAAACTTGTGTTTTATGCAAAGATTGGAGGGAGGATGATGACAACAAAATACCCAAGTTATTGAACTGTATGCTTTCAAATAAAACTCTGCTGATGATGTACAGGCATTGTTTCAATTCCCAAACACTGGAGAAATAAGGAAGTTAATCCCTTGTCAACCCCTCTGAGCCTTCGAAGTTGGTGTTTATTTTTGTACGAAAAAACCCGCATTTTTAACCTGGGGCAGGGTAGTTCTCAGTTGATTTGGATGTGCATTCTATTTTAAGAGAATCATTCAGTACACCTTTCAACAAAGGTTTCAATCACAAGCTTTCCTCCGCATACGTCAAAGAAATGTTGGAGATGCCAATCAAAAGCCAATGATGGTTCATCAATCATTAAGCAAGGCAGTCACTATCTTTAAAAAAAATGTATCAAAAAATATATAATTAAAGAAAAGCCTGCTAAGTCAAAAATCCAAAAAATGACTTAGGCAAAAATAAGGGCATCCCGCTGACTGTAAGTTCAAAAATAGACAGTTCAGGCAAAAGTTAGGGATATCAAAAGGAAAAGATGAAAAAAGAGAAGTCAATAAATTCCTGAACAACAAAATGTGACTACCAAAAGGAATAAGTGACTGCCATCTCAAAAGTTCTCTTTGCTTGTGAGCTATCATCATTACAAAAGTGCAATTCCAGAAGCCTTTTGGAACTTGAATGCATGAGTTGAATTAACTGAGTTTTAGGACTGGAGATCATCACGAAGAAGGGGTGGGTACAATCAAATTTTGAGCCTTATATCCTTTGTTTCTAAAAACCGTGAACCTGACCACGTTACAACCTTCAAAAGACCTAATTGAAGCAAGGTTTATTTTGAAAGCATACTACAACAAGGTTGCGTAAGCTGACTCCCATGAGATTTGCCAATCATTTGTTTTGATATCATACCTTTGCTTTATCTTTCACTTTGAATGTCTCAACCTTTATGTTTTGACCAGTGATTCCATTTGCTTTACATCAATAACATCATTCCAAAAATGATTTTGATTTCAAAAATATGCTTTGAGCATTGCATTAAAATTACCATTCTTGAATGAACATTTTATTTGCAAGTAAGCACTCATATTTCAGGAAGTTCAAACAGTCAAGAAACTTGATCAGTGATCCTATCAGGGGCACATTACTTCAAGATCCTGTTGTTCAGATGTCCAGTCAAGATTTGTTGATCAGAATATCATTTCAAGACTTATACTGGGGCAAGCCATCCCAACATGCATTTCAAGAACTGAAGCCATGATCAGTTCATCCCAAATACAGTTCAGCTGAAGCCATGATCAGTTAACTTGCAACAATTAGTCAATAAGGGGCAATCTTCTTCAGTAATCCCCAAGCAACTTTATCAGTCCTTCTCAGAGGATCACCAGTCTGATACAGTTACCAATGTGACAAGAAGTGTGTCCAAGCATCTTCTTCATAAGCAGAGTTGGCAGAGCTCCCGTGTTGAGGAATCAGAGTACCTATCGTGCCTCACAAAAGAGTCTACCTCAATCGTCACAAATTATTGCGTTGCATTAATCATTCATCATGCATAGAAAATATAACATCATGCATAGAAACATATTCATACTCATTTACATTCTTCCGAGGTCTTGTTGTTATCAACATCTTACCTTGAGATCAAAGTCCAACTCACTTGGCACCTACCAAATTATTTTCTCACTTTTTAATATTATTTCATCTATATATTAACTAACATATTTTCATAGATATATATCAGATGATTTAGTTTAAAAAAATTAAAATTGAAAAATCATAAATATTACCAAACAACTTTAACTTTGTTTATAAAGCTCTTATTTTTAACTTCAACTTAAAAGTAACTTTTATAATAAAAACCAGCTCGGCCAAACGGTACCTTAGAGTCTATTTGAGAGTTGGCTTTAAGAGGGTTTTAGAGGGGAAGGCTTTTGAGACTTTCATATATGTGTGATATTTAAAAGTTTTTTGAACTTCAAAATATAGACGCAACCCCCCAAAACTTTGTAAGAAAAAATCCTAAGTAGACCCTTAGGGATTCAGAGGTTGTTTACCCAGATATTTGGTAATCAACCGCTAGTTTCTTTTTGAAGGTTGCTTTGCGGAATCAACTAGTAAATACCATGATTTTGGTGCTATATTCTTATTTTATATGCGTTTGACTTATATTTAATGCAGAAAAGACAAATTTATAACAAAGAAAGACTGTGCAGAATTTAAAGTGTGACTGCAATAAATGCATGAAAAGGAAAATGACAGGAAATAAAGGTCTTAAAAGATTGACGGAAATGTGTGTAAAGAACAAAATCAAAACAAACTGAAACTTAAAGCATGAATTTATTGCATAATGATTAAATTGGTACGCATACATACATTTCCAGAAAGTTACACTTGTTTCTCATTTTTGCACAGAGATTAAGTATTCTTTTGTAACATAAAAATGCGGACCCTAAAACCTACAAATAACACTGCTTAAATAGATTTTCTAAAAGTAAAACTGCCCTAACGGTCGACTAATCATCTGAAGACGCGTGTCCAAAACATGCAGCCTTCGTCTAAGAAACCTCCACGTGTCTCTGAGAAAAACTGCCTAGTCTTATCTGTTTCCAACTCAGAAGCTCCATCCTTCGACCAAACTTGTATCAAACACGACATCAATAAGCATTTCTCTGTCGACTACGTATCTTACTCGAAGTCGAATTACTTCGACTTAGAAAACTTACAAGGCTCCGACTACAAATGACCATAATCAGGCATTTAAATACTAAGTCGAAATTCCAAGGTAACAGAGGTACCATGGCGAATATTAAAAAGACTAGTAGCATACATCCTCTTGTGCCTGCTCGATGCAAACTGATGGACTAGTTTCTTAACCAAGTCTTGATAGCTGGTGATGGAGAATCAAGGTTGGCTCATATACCATTTTAGGTTTGTGTCTTTGAAGGTGCCAGAGAGGATTTTTCATTTCAAGGAGTCAATGACTCCAATGATGTCCATTTGAGTGTTGATGGATGTGACATGCTTATACAGGTCGCTACGTCCATCGAGCTTGGCCAACGAAGGCAACTTAAAGTTCTCTACTTTGGGCGCCTTCTATATCTCGTTTGAGAGAGTCTGGGGTCTAGCATCTACTTTGTCAATAGGGTTTTTGTCTTGCTGACATTGTTGGATATGGAGAACATCATCCTCCAAAGCTTGGTTTTGGCGATGTAAATCGTCCACAGCGGCGCACATCTCTACTATGGAGTTTTCTTTGCCTTCGAATTTTTCGCTGGCCAGAGTTGTTGTCTATTTGTTCACTATGATGACCAGATAGGTTGAATGTGGAAATGGCAATCCGAGAAGGTGTTGTTGTGGTGCCCCAATTCAGTTTTACTAGGGGCCCATGTTGGACACCAATTGTACTTACTAAAAAGTACAATACATGACAACCTCTAGTGATTAAGGGTTTGAAAATTCTAGTAAGACAGACTTACAATGTCATACACGATGTCACGACACCTTTTCTATCATCAGCTTAGCTGAGGTAGTACATACAGATCCCCTAAATTTTGATTACTTCTTGCACGAAGAAGTCCATGAGTGCTGGGATCATATTAGTTCAGTTAACATAAAGAAATCTGCTTTGCAGAAGTACTGTGAGAGCACAGTCATTAAACCAAACACTGATGTCACGAACTATTGTTATGACATCCAAACTGAACAAACAAACAAACAATGTAGAAACATAAACAACACACAGAATTGTTCACCCAGTTCGGTTCTAACTAACCTACTCTGGGGGCAACCAATCCAGGAAGGAAATCCACTATCAGTAGTCTTAATTTGAAGTTAAACTCCCCCGTTTACAACTTCACACTAAAACCCTACCCAATGCAATCTCTACCTAGGTTCTCCCTAGATATGGAATATCTCCATTCCACTCCCAATCATAGCAATGATGTCTAGCAGTCAACAACTCAGCCACTGCATCGACAGCCTAATTCCCAACACATTAAACACAAACAAACACAACGTTAACTTGAAGTTGCTTACAAGCTTCCTCCAAGAACAAACCTCCACTCATTGCTTCACAGCTTCTGAGTGATTAAACTAAACCTCTCACCTACAGGCTTTGAGGCACAAGTCAGTGACAATCCCACACACCGGGTGGTTCACCTACACGGCTAACCCTAGAGACTACATCTTCCTAGCTCTGGTTATTAGCACTCCTAAATTAGGTTACAAAGGTTTCTATTTATAATCTGATCCCAGTTGGACTTGGGCTTACAAATCGCAGCACTTTGCTGTTACAAATATGCAGAAAATATTCTGCTACAAATAAGGTCTTTTAATTATAAGTTTCCTAATTTATCTCCTAAATTAGAAACTGTTGAATCCTCAATCTTCTGATCTGATTCTTCCTGAATCTTCAATCTTCTGATCTGATTCTTCAATTATTCTTTTGACCTTTAAATATGCACCACATAGGATTACTTAATATTCACATAGAATATTATGTATCTATTAAGTACAAACTGAATCTTCCTTTCAGTTCTGCAGGCGCGATGTCATGAGTTGATGTCATGACATTCCTTCTAACATCTTGCTTAAATCTGTTTTGTTCTTTATAAACCTGCAAGATTCACATTTTGACATTTTGCTGCTATTATATGTTTTAGTCAAACATTAGACAATAATACAGGACAGACAGAACATCAACAATCACCCCCTTTGTCTTATTTTGGCTAAAACAATTCTTGTAACAGTTAGCAGCAACTTAGACAACAAGGACTTGGTCATGTTTACTTTCAGTAGCAAAATCAGCATTTGTATCTCTCCCCCTTTTAGCCATAATATGACAAAGACCGACAATATGTCATATATTGAAATTGGATATAGCGATTAATCCTGGGAGATACTTGTTGTCTGTGTCAAGAAATCCACTCCTAGCTCGAGTTCTCAAGAGAACCAAGACTGGATTCTTGCCGTTATTCCTTGTAACTCAGAACACAAATCACAATTTGTGTTCATAACTCAGATCACAAATAACAACGAAAATGATTCCTATACTGAAGGTTGTATATAGCGGAACATCTTTGTTGTTATTGCAGAAAAACCCATGGTAGAGACCATCAACATCCTCAGCCGGTGTTTTTCTTTTTCAGCGATGGTTTTGGTACAACAACCCATCATAATACCAAACCCAGACTCGACTCACAAGAACGCACACGAACGACATTTTGAGAGAGTTTGATTTCTGCAGTTCACGGAGATGCTATTATATAGCAAATGAAGATTATAGGAAATAACAATGGTCTTTGGTCTTGTTCAATGGTCAAACGGTTAATTAGGAAACAGTTCCAAAAGCTATTACTCTTTCCAAAGCAGTTTTTGACTGTTTTTCTGATAGGAGTTATCTTGAATTACCAGTGCATGCATAGTCATTGAATGAACTTTACACCGACCGCTGATGTGTAGATAAACTTCAATTCAAATTTCCTTGTTTGACTGTGAAGATTCAATGTCTTTAAACATGTCATGACATTATGTCAGATATTGTCACTTTTCTTTCCTTCAGGCACATAGCCCAAGATTCCGTAAAAGATTAAGAAAGAGCATCATTTGGACCAATTAACAGACTCCCTACTTACTCACTAGTCATAGACATAGACTTCTGTTGTTTTTGTACACCTTGAGACTGTTAGCACACAACTACCTTATTAGTGTAGAGAAGGAATAGTGGTTACCAGTTGCACATGGTTAACTTGAACCATTCAAATAATTGACAAAAGTATCACATTTTCTTCATGATGTAAAAGTATTTTTAACTAAGAAATTTCTCTTGACAAAAGAAGTTACTCCCCCTATCCGAGATAGTTTGAGCTCCCCAAACGGAATAAGCTTGAAATGATGAATGGAAAATATAAGACTCATCTTCATATCTTCAAGATCCGCACCCTCTGTTCAACAACTCTACTGAACACACTCATTATAGCAATTTTGTTCCTCACAATAAATACTTACACCTGAAGTAGAATGTCATAACATTGTGTCTGACATTTGTACTACCAGTATTCTCCACAAGTTTCATCCCCTTTTCTTTTCAACAGATCCTTGCCTAAGAACTTATCTCCTTCAGAAACGATCAACAGATGACCCCTTGATACTAAAATCATACACAGAGAGGTTGCCACAATCTCAACAAACAGAACTGCCACTCCTGGGATTTTGTTGAGCATTACCCTACCATGTTTGAATCAAATCATGGTCTGCTTAAGATACTTTGAAATCCTTCTTGATAAGGTGTTTTTCAATCTCACACATTGATTAACATACTCCTGGAACAGAAGAGATTCTCCTTTATCCTTAGTTGTGTTGATCCGATCATAGAACTTTTGTCTTCATGGTCATTTTCACTAAGTGAAGTCTTCATTATAAAAATAATTATGTATGGCCAGAACATATTACTTACATCCAGATCAGAACCTGCCCATTCTAATCCACATTATGTCCAAACTGCCACTCTAGACAATAATGTTGCGTTTTCAAACTTCTATATATTCCCAGTCCTTCTACCAGGAAATATGTACTTCGTGATGTTGATACCTAAGACACAAGTTCATCTGAACTCAAACAAACTCTTGACTATCCATAGAGATAACACTTATCTATAGAGGACTTGAAACACAAGAAATGAATTGTGTTCACAACTCAAAACAAGACTCTTTATTCTTTACCAAATAGTTGTAAAGAATGACCTCAGAATTAGCAATGCCTGAACACTACCCTTAAACCCTATGATGGACTCAAATAGACAATCATAACCTAGACTATAGACAATTCTCATATTCGAAAGAAGAACATGAGGGACTCAAACAAGACTCAAACACAACGAAAATACTCTACAATCCTGAGCAATTTAAACAACATACCTGGACTTCACCCAAAGTCTTAATCAAGACATGTTATTTGAGAACAAACGGCACCAGGTGGACTCGTGCATAGGTTTGATCATGCACTTAGATCAGAACAAGTGATACACACCATCAATTCATGTCGTCAGATGATAATGCAAAGAGTATTCTTTGCTGGTCTTTGAGAATAAACATGACTTGAGTTATGTTCTGAGGTTTTTGTGTGACTTTGTTCTTCTTTCTTCAAGATTAGTCTTTGAAAGACTTTTCAAATGAAAAGAAGTAGAAAAACACTGTCTTTGCTGATCTTCATACTCTTTTACTCCCCCTGAGATATACAACTTTAGAACATC
Organism: Vicia villosa; assembly: GCF_029867415.1. Lineage (NCBI taxonomy): Eukaryota > Viridiplantae > Streptophyta > Magnoliopsida > Fabales > Fabaceae > Vicia > Vicia villosa. The sequence continues at coordinate 59,009,177 of NC_081186.1, forward strand.
TTCGATGTTTGTCCTTGAAGTTCCCTTCATTTGGAATTTGCCACAGATTCCAGGTTTAGAAACCTCAATTTGCTTGCTACACAAGATCCAGATTGCCATATTCTGTAACTTGAAATAGAAGAAACCATGATTGTGTAACCATAAATTTATCTTCAATATACACGTCTGAGTTGTTTTATACAGACTTTGTAAATATCTAGCTCCCATCAAGATATTTAACAGAATCAGTATCCCACGTCAGAGACTCTTGCCTATTTCTTTGATGGGTGAAGATAATTGAGAACTCATGGTTTGAAGAACTTCTTCTTGGCATCCAAGTTCTAAACCTAATAAGTACTAAGTCTCCCGTCAAAGTACTTACCAGCTTTTCAGTTAGAATTTGTTAGACGCTGGCCTTAGGATCTAGAGGGGGGTGAATAGATCTTACACAGTTTAGCGGAATTAATTGAACTTTAAGCGGAAGTGATTCTGAATCGACTCGCGTCTATTCCAAACCACTATTGAAACGATTGTATATGTGTTAAAACCACTAACCAGCTTGAGATAAACGATAAGAGAATACGCTATAGAATCAATACGTCGCTCTATTGAAAATCAATTAACTTCTTATATGATGAACGACGTTTGCAATGCAGTAATGGTGAAAGAAGCAAAAACACAAACACTTGGTGATAATGATCAAATTGATGGTGATTCAATGTGTGATGGATTGTGATGTTTATATAAGTTCTTAATTCACAATCTTAACACTCGAATCGTTGATCAATTTGCTATTATAACCAAATATGAACAGAACGTAAATGAAAAGGTAAAAGCGACAAGAACATGATATTTGTTTAGGCAGTTCGTCGATCGTCCTCGCTACGACTACGTCTGCCCCCAATTCCAAACTGAAATTGGGAAATCTTTCATTAATGTTGAAAGTAGTATATACAAAGAAGATAACAAAGCGATAAACCATAAACCAATATGTCGATCCTTTGAATCTTCTTCCCCTTAATCTTAAGTCAGATCAAGGTTATCCAAGAGCGTCACGTGATCCCTTTTCTGCAGTGTCTTCAATTCCCTCGAACCCTTGTTCTTCAATCCTCACACTCAGATGATTCTTCTATGAACACTCTTGATAAAAACCCCCAAGAATTACCTATCTTGGATGGACAAAACCCGCAGATTTTATTCACCAAAAACCCCACAAATCTTCACCCACTAGGAATCTTCAATTTCGTTCCATGGACGTTATCGAACTCGATCACTAACCCTCAACGCAAGAATGATTATGTGTAATTGTGTTGGAGATGACGAAGAACGAAGATGAGAAGCCTTTGTGTATCTTTCATTCGTTGGTGTTGTGTTGAATAATTGAACCTTTGATAATATATAAGATAGCTTAACAGTTGGAGATGAGAGAAACAGAATTTTTGGCATTCTTGATCAGTTAGGTCGACCTCTTGTAGTGCTTAGGTCGACCTAGCAGAGCTTGCAGAATTTTGCTCCCAGTTAGGTCGACCTGTTAAAGGAGTAGGTCGACCAGAATCCTCTTCAGATGCATTCTAGGGACATTTTCTCAGATTAGGTCGACCTAGTTGTTGTGTAGGTCGACCTAGCAGGCTGATATGTAAATTTCTTCATTTTAGGTCGACCTAGATGATGTGTGAGTCGACCTAGCAGAAGTATATGGATTTTTCTCCATTTTAGGTCGACCTGGGTTGACAGTAGGTCGACCTAACTGCTGTTTTTCTGCATTCTTCTTGTTTTGCTTGTGTTGAGTCGACCTATATGTATAATAGGTCGACCTGTTCTGACATGAGTGATCAATGCTTGCTTTTCTTTCTGCTTCCACCTTGTTGCTTGTATGCTTATTGAGTTTGCCATGAATCAAAAACATCTTTGTGATTGTAATCTTGTATTCACATACTCCCCCTTTTTGACGATGGCAAACCATTAGTCGAAGCTTTGGTAGTAAGTAATAAAGACTCAACAAAGCTCCCCCGTACATTCAGCATCTATCTCTCAACAAGGCAATAAAGACTCAACAAAGCTCCCCCGTACACTCAGCATCCATCTCCCCCTTTGACAACATCAAAAAGAGATACAACAAAAATAGAAGAGTAACGAGAGAAACATAGATAAAATGCTAGCATTCATAGTATAGAAAAGAAAAGGTAGATAGTGATAGCATGAGAGTCAAATATGTTTAAAGGTGTATTAAAGATGAGACACATATATGAGCAAGAGAGATATATGTATGAAGTCACTATAAGCATGTTAATTGATAGCATATTATAGTATCAATAATATTTTTGGAAGTGAACCACAATTACGTTACCGCTTTTTCAATATGTGGGTGTCAAATTTGATGGCAGCCTTTAGTCAATGTGGAATGACGCCTGGCTTGATGATGAACTACCTTTACGCTAAAAGAAATGTTAGCAAAAAAATTTATAAAGTAAAGGAATAATATTAAGAGACAACAAACGTAATTAGCACAAATTAGAGATATCGAGTATCCCTAATTCCCTACGAATGTTGAAGTATTGCTCCGTGGCTAGAGGTTTGGTGAAGATGTCGGCTAGTTGCTTCTTGCTTTCTACATGTTCAAATGTAACGTCTCCTTTCTCTACATGATCTCGTAGGAAGTGATGTCTTATTTCAATATGCTTGGTACGTGAGTGTAAGACAGGATTTTTACTCAAGTTTATGGCACTTGTGTTGTCGCACATGATAGGTATGCGATCAAGCTTAATACCAAAGTCAAGAAGTTGTTGCTTGAGCCATAATATTTGTGCACAGTAGCTTCCAGCAGCTACATATTCTGCCTCTGCAGTAGATAAAGCAACCGATACTTGTTTCTTGCTATGCCAACTTATCAATGAATTTGAGAATAGATTACATGTTCCACTGGTGCTTTTTCTATCGGATTTGCAGCCAGCAAAATCTGAATCAGAGAATCCTACCAACTGGCACTCATTTCCTTTTGGATACCATAGGCCATATGTAGTAGTTCCACGTAAGTATCGCAGAATTCTTTTGACAGCTTTTAAGTGAGATTCTTTTGGACAAGATTGATATCTTCCACACATACACACACTAAACATAATGTCTGGTCTTGAGGCAGTAAGATACAATAGTGAACCTATCATACCTCGGTACAATTTCACGTCAACCTCTTTACCTTTCTCATCTTTGTCTAGAGTAGTGTTTGTTGCCATAGGTGTGTCAATTTCCTTCGCTTCACTCATTCCAAATCTTTTGAGCAGCTCCGTACAGTATTTAGTTTGATTCACAAACGTTCCATGACTGAGTTGCTTGATTTGTAGGCCAAGGAAGAAATTTAGCTCACCCATGAGACTCATCTCAAATTCACTCTGCATAAGCTTAGAAAAATCTTTGACAAGTTTTGCATTAGTCGACCCAAATATAATATCATCTACATAAACTTGGACTAAGAGAACATCTTTATCTTTTCTTTTAATAAAGAGAGTAGTGTCAACTTTACCCCTAGAGTACCCTTGACTAAGAAGAAATTTGCTCAAACGTTCGTACCAAGCTCGAGGGGCTTGTTTAAGACCGTATAGAGCACGTTTCAGCTTATACACATGAGTTGGGTACATGTAATTTTCAAAGCCGGGTGTGTCATACCCCAATTTTTGACCCTAAGATCCCGCATCTCAGGCTCTGCTTAAATCACATCAAGATCATTTATGAGGTTCTCTAGTGCCTATTTCTTTTCTAGCTCACCTTCAGGGGAATCACCAAGCACCTATTTGTTCGTTCTTTATTATTTATTTCTATTATGTTTCACTAACCATTAATCAAAATTCGAAAAAAATATGTCTTGTTTACTTTTGTTTCTTTATAAGATGGAGTTAGAGGGTCAAGAAGTTCAGGTGATGTTTCTAATTGAGGTTTGAGAAAGGTATGCAAAGTGGGTTGTTTGGAATGGATTTCTTCAATCATAAGTCGCTTGAAAATTTAAAGACATTCATATTCTTTCAATGAGATTCACAAATTCAAAATCAAACGGAAAGAGAATTATTTTGTTGCTTGAAGCGAGGTCAATATTCTTTACCATACTTTGAAGATTGTAAAGAAACTCTACCAATCTAATTCATGATTTGAATTCAAAGTTTACATTCAAAATGTAAGGGTTTCGATTCAATGTCTTTCAACATACAAGTTTCAACTCCAAAATACTTCAAGGATTACAAGGTTCAAAACAAGATTCCTCATTCCATTCAAAGAATCCAATTTTCTTCAAGTTAAAGCTTCAAAAATACAAGAGGGATTCAAGGTTCCTATACCAAATTACAAAGTTTCTTATCCTACAAGAAGCATAATTTGAGATTTCCTATGGTCTAAGATTCAAAGAACAAATTCATGGCAAAACTCTTGGTTTACACCTTCACAAGTCTACCATTTTCTTCTAAGCTTCATGGTTTGGCATCGGGTTCACCTCCTCCTTCAAGAAAATTCATATCTCATCATCATATGAAAAAAATGAGAAAAATGAAGAATTAATAATTTCAACAAAAATCATTCATACACCGAAGTACAAATCCAGGCCCATTCAACACAAAATAATAAGAATCTCACAAGTAGTAAAAAGAAGAGGAAGATTGGATTGAAAGAATCAGATTCTCGTATTGGGCTTTCAAGCAAAAAAATATCATTTCATCTGAAATTATTTCTCAGCCCAAGATTCACAGCACAAACTCTTTATCTGAGCACTATATAAGCATTGACTCACACTGACAGAAGGGACCTTTTGGCTGAGAACTTTTCAGAACAAACTCAGAAAAAAAAATCACAAAAACTCACCTGACCGGAAACCACCGTCGGAAACACAAAACCACCGCCGGAAACACAAAACCACCGCACCGGAATCCATAACCTCTGTCGTTATTTAAGTTCTTGACACTAAAAGGTTGTTCTCCATCTTCTGAACCCGAATTCCTCTTTATTTTCGTGACTCTTGCACTGATAGTGCTACATTTTGAATTTATAGCTTTCAAACTTCTTTGTAGATCTACTAATTTTGTTTAACTTTTTGTAAGAACTAACCTGATATTTGTAACGAGGAAGAAAAACCGAGTTGAACGATGCAATTATTTCACGTTTCTGGTTTTTTTTCCTTCCGGCCGCCGTGAAGCCTTGGCTGAGCCGCCGTGAGTTCATCTCCGCCGCTGCGTGCATGAACTCCACCGTGAGCTTTTGTTTTGTTTCATTTCCACTGCCTGTTTGTTGTTTTGTGTGCTATGATCTTTTGTTTTTATTTAAGTGCTTGTTATGAAGAAAAGAAATGAAGTAATGGTTATGAAGTAAAGAGAGAACCGTGAGTTCTCTAAGAGAGAAAATTATGCTTTATGATTCTATTTCTTTTTAATATCTTTTTATTTGATCATTTTGTTTTCTTTTTTTGAAAAAAGGTGGATTGATAATTAATGTGAGAGATAAGAGGAATCTTTTGTATGATTTCAAAAACCTGACACTTCTATGCACCATTTATTTTGACTTTATGGCTTTTGGTTTTTTTTTTTATGAAAAGATAGTACCGTTAGGTACTTTGAAGAAGTGTTTAAATTTTGATTTTCTTTCTCTTTTCTTCGTGATTTGCGCCGGTTGATGTGTAGGTGACAAGTGGCCATCGGAGCCACTTGTCCTCACCTGAGAAGATGATCAGAATTGTGATTCTCTATTCTTCTGCCTACTGTATTTACAGTGTACTTCTGATCTGGACCTTCCAACGTCAATACTGTGTTGAAGTTGACTAGATCAGATGGCTGAGATTTATCTGTTTTAATACTCTTTTATTTTTAATATTGCTTTAACTTTAGAAATTCATATTAATTTCGTTTTTAGTCCAAAAATTATGAAAAAAAATTCACAAAAATATGTCTCATTATTTTATACCTTGTGTTCTTTTTTTTATTAGTTTATTATGATAATTTTGTTCTTTCTTCTTCATCTATCCTTTTTTTTTTTCCTTTGTCCCGAATCGATAAAAGATTAAAAAATGAGAGGAAGTCGTATGTGGTTGATTTAAATCCGAATTCATCCTTCCTCCATTATTAATCTTTATTTACTAACTTTGATAACATACTTGACAAGTTTCAAGATGGTTATCTTTAACAACTAACGACTAATTTTAATTTCCGCATTTTTATTATATTGTCCTTTATATTTACCGCTCTTATACTCATCATATCATCATATTTACTTTCTGCTATTTTTATTTTGTCCATTTGGACGTCATGTTTATTCTCTGCTATTCTTCTTTTGTCCACTTGGACCATACTTTACTTTTATGCTAAAACATTAATAAACAAGATGAAACCTAAAAAACACTTAAGGACCAATGGACTGTGTATCATTATTTGACTGTTATCTTGCTTGTTATTTTGTCTGGTTGGATTGCTGTTGTGATGTGTGTAGGTATCTCCTCGAAAAGTCTTTGAAGGTTAATTCCAAAGCACTAAGATAAGGATTTCGCCCATTTGCAACCGTTACTCTGTCCGATTTCTGTCAGAAACTTATGTGATTCTTCGAAGATTTGCAAGTTCATTTTGGTCCATAAGTGGTAATTTTGGTTTTGTGTGGGTAATCCAAAGGATGGGAATTCTTCCTTGACTCAATGTGTCAAGTGTCGACTTCTTATTTTGGTTAGATCGTTTTCCCTAACTTTTATTTTCTCGCACTAGGATAGCCTCTTCATCTCCTCCCACTTCTTAAATTTTCAAAGTCTCCTCTCTTTTTCTAAAAAACTTCTTATGTTTGAAATCCCTTTTAAAATCTTCTTTAAAACTATATTTAGCCCTTGTTGGCATTTTCTTTCAAAAGTAAGCACGATTAATCATTGTCGTTGGTTGCGATACCCCACGATTTTAATAATGATTGACACGACGAAATCTTTTCCACGTGAGAGAGCTAGTGGCATACTTGTCGATTTTATCCGAGTTGGCGCCCTTCTCTCATTAGTGATGCAAAGAATTCGTTCGTTCTCATGTTTAAGATCAATGGCTGAGTATTTGCCCCGACGATGGTAAATGTGTTTATACCTTTTTCAAACGTTTTTAAAGCGGAACTACATTAGCTCTGACTTCTCCATTGCACCGAGGAGGTATGTAGGCACAAGGCTTAATGCTTTGCCGAGCTTATTTTAAAAAATCAAACAAACCCTTTTCTTTTCGCACACAACATCTTTTTATAAACACAGATTTTCAAAAAGGTTCCTGTGGAGTACCACAGATATGAGGGGTGCTTAAAACCTTCCCCTTGTATAATCAACACCCGTACCTGAGATCTCTTTTTGTTTTAAAAACAAACTTTGGGTTTTCTTCGTTCTTTTCCCTTTTCCTTTGGAAACAATAAAGCGCGGTGGCGACTTTCACTGAAATATCGAGTCGAGTCAATTTATGGCTTTGATCTCAGATTTTCCCCGCTACAGAAAAATGGCGACTTCACTGGGGATCCATATTTTAAGTGTGTTAAGCCTATTTTTGTTTATCTGTGTGTTTTTTATTTGTATTATTGATATGTGCTTTGTTTGTTTTTTTTTCTTTTTGGTGCTCGGTGGTTCCTCTGTGATGAGACAAAGTCCTAACCCGGACTTTGGTGAGTAACTTGAGATAGGAGGTGGTATGACCAATAGTTGCATGTCAGGAGCGATCCTTAACATGAGCATCATATGGTGGAACCCCAATCAGTGGAGGCCTCATGGAAGGTAGTAGATGTTGTTACGAGCTATCGTAGGAACGCTATTACTTTCAATAGTGAGTGTCCGTAGAAGCTGAATGGCCTAGAACCTTTTTAACCCATCTAAGCCTTTTTAGGATGTAGCGCAGAAACAAGGTCCAGTACCAATTTGAGCTTGTTGTCATGCGATGCTACGCTCAGACGAGGTCTTTTTAGGCATATTATTGGCGCCCATGAGCAATTGTGCGTGCCGGTAGTATCCGATAGAAGATTGAAAACTCTGGGAACCTTTGTAGAACCCGATCGGCAGGTACAAAATTCCCTAGTACATACCTTTGTGGGTGGTTCTTAACCTATGACTCCATGCTTGTGACGTCGGACTTTTGAACCTTGCTTGTGTGATTTTGTGTGACTTGATGTGCTCTTGATTGTGGTTGATGTATAAACCATGCATTCATGCATCCATGAAAACTCTTTTTCTTTTGGTTTTCAAGGAACTTAGAGGTCTTTCCTTGTAAACATCATAAGTTTCATCAAACTCAATGGATCTTGGGTGTTGATGGGGTGAAAATTCTAATCCACCAAAATGGATGATTGATTTTGATGATAACTTAATCGAAGCTTTAGTCCAATGTTTGAGTGTTTACAAGTTAATATCTTAAGTTCCTTGAAACTTAAAAATTAAAACAAATCATTGGCATTGCATGCATCATTCTACATTTGGTCCTGCTTTCTAAAGAAGTTTTTCCAGAGCCTTATTTCCTTTCTTATGGTATCATCAGTACAACACTCGTGCTAAGAAGAAATGGAAAGCATCAAGCAAGAGATTCGTGAACTCCGTGAAGAGGTGATTACTCTAAAGGCTGGTATGGAGCATCTGACTGCTCTGGTTGAGGCTCTAGTTGCTTCCCAAGTCAATCCTCCTATGATGGAAGAAAGGATGGCAAAGGTCTTTCTTGAAACTTTGAACTCATCCTTTCCTAAGGGGATAATAGTCTGTACACCTACTGACTCCCATGGAGAGGTGGATATGAAAGCGCTTCTAGAAAAGGATGTCCGAAAGGAATGTTTGCTTGAAGAAGGTAACTCAACTGGTAGTGTGAAAAAGTTTGGTAATGACTTTTCAAAGAAGAGAATCAAGGGAGGAAACAATCATCATCAACATCACCATGTTTCCTATGTCATTCCTGTATCTAATTTAGTTCATGCAATTCCAGATTATCAGCAGAGTACTCGTCAACGAGCTCCTCCACCGAACGAGCAAAATCAATCTCAAAAGGGGAATTTTGATCCCATCCCCATGACTTACACAGAATTGTACCCTGCTTTGGTTCGTAAGAATTTGGTTCAGATAAGGTCACCGCCTCCTGTTCCGGAGAAACTCCCTTGGTGGTACAAGGCTGACGCCACTTGTGCTTTTCATCAGAATGCTCATGGACATGGCTTAGAGGATTGTTGGCCTCTCAAGATTGAAGTTCAAAGATTAATCCATGCTGGTATTTTGACTTTCCGAGATGTTGGTTCTGATGTTCAAGCCAATCCTTTGCCAAAGCATGATTGAATTACTATTGATGGTAGCCTGAAGTTCGAAAGTTGTTTCTTTTAGCATATGTCCTGGTGGAGAGAGTTTTCTCAGTTTTTAGAATTCTTACTGATTTTCATTTGTAATATTTCTTGTTTTTCAATGCATTGTTTGCATGTAGAAACTTGTTTGCTTTTGAATGTTAATCTTAATACAATGGATATGTTTGTCTTGAAGTAATCCATTTGTTTCACTCATGTTTATTTGTTTTTATGCATTATGATACCAATTGCTTTTGCCAAACTCTTGCTAATGCAAAGATTGGAGGGAGGATGATGATATGAAAACGCAAAATTTCTGGTTGTATGCTTTTGAATAAAACCCTGCTGATGATGTACAGGCATTGTTTCAAATTCCCAAACACCGGAGATATAAGGAAGATAATCCCTTGATAACCCCTTTGAGCCTTGAAGTAGGAGTTTCTTTTCTAAACGGAAAAACCCTAATATTTAACCTGGGGCAGGGTAGTCTTCAGTTAATTTGACCAAGTATTCGTCTTTCCAAAGAGGGAATGTGCATCCAAAAGTAAATCACGTCATATCCACATCAAAGGTTGGATTATGTGAAACCACAATGGTTATCCATCGCGTATCAAAAGGCATGAAAATGTGAAACCACAATGGTTATCCTTCATCCGCCAAGGAACGAGGCAGTCACAACCCTCTCAAGAAGTTAAGACAAAGTCAACGTCACACGATTTGTTCAAATCAAAAAAAAAAAAAAGAAAAAAAAGAGAAAAAAGAAGAAAGCTCGCTAAGTCAAAAACTTGAAAACAAGTGACTTAGGCAAAAGTTAGAGCATCCCGCTGGACGACCAATTCAAAAGAATCAGTCCAGGCAAAAGTTAGGGAAAGTAAAAGGAAAGTGAAAATGAAAAGAAAGGACTACAAAACAAAAGTCCTCAGCAAAGAACAAATCTGTGTGAATGCAAATACGAAGACAAGAAGGGTGACTGCTATTCCAAGAAAGCTTCATTGGATCCTTAATAGCATAAAATCCTTTTGAGAGATGAACACTCATGTTGAGTTAACTGAATATAGGACTGGAGAACATCACGAAGTTGGGGTGGGTTAAATAAACTTTGAGCCTAAAAATCTCTTTTTTCTAAAAAAACCGTGAACTAGGCCACGATACAACCCACAAAAGTCCTAATTGAAGCAGGATTTATTTTGAAAGCATACTTAAAACAAGAAAGCGTTCCCGACTCCTATAGGTTATGCTGAAAACTTGTGTTGGTATCATATGCTTACAAAACTCAATGTCATTCCTTAACCAGTGATTCATTCGCAAGGTTTTGTGACATCCTTTCAATAAAACTTCAAGACTTACATAATTATTGCATTTTGATTATCATTCTCAAGATAAACATTTTTATGCTTGTAAATACTTGTTTGACAATCAGGAAGCTTACATCTGATCATCCGTAGAAATCTAAAACATTGCCAGGGGCATGTTGTTTTCCCAATATAATGCTTTTACAAGTCTGATTACTCATATGGGGCAAAGATTGAAGACTCTGTTGACCAATCAAATGTGACAAGTACAGTCAATCTGGGGCAGTTACGTCGAGATTCGACAAATCTCTCCAAGAATTTGTTGATATGGGGCAGATTATTCCAAGTCTTCATGATGCCAAGGATATCTATGAATCCTCTTCAAGCAAGTTCCTCTCATAGACTATGTAGTATGGGGCATGTTGTGAATTAAAAGTTACCTTGATCACCTCATTAGCTTGAAGTACAAAGGTCGTTGCGATGATCAATCCAGAGTATGTCACTCTCTACTAAGAAGTTTTGAGATAAGTTGTTGACTGTTGGGTTTTCTCTCTCACCTTGTGTTGAGTTTTGAACTAAAATCCTCCGCAGGTTAATTCTTTTGTTATGATGATAACTTCTTATTTCTCCTGCAAGTTCATAATAGTGCTTTTCTCTAAGGAAATTTTCTCTGATCCCCCCATATTAGAGTTTGCAAGGATGTGTTGTTCTATCCCTTTTGGTAGAAATTGATGATATGGTATCCCTCTTAGAGGTTGATAGTTCCCAAAGAGTTTGCTTGGTGTGCATCTCCAATAAGTTTTCCCTCAGTGCGGAGTTCACGTTGTTATTCTTTCAGTGGATTTATGGATATTTGAACTTTGAATTTGAATTTTCCACTTAGTTAGTAGCTTTCTCTTGAGCCTTGTAGCAAGATTTTGTTCCTCCAACGACCTCGGTTTATCTACAATTGAATCCTCAGCCGTGTTCCTAGCATGGATCTTCAGAAGAATGTCTTTTGATAATCTCCAACTTTTTGAGATTCACCAAGTCTGTTGTATTGTGATGTCTTGTCACTTCCTAGTATTTTTGTGTTTGTTTTGTCAGCATATACATGACATTCATTCATTCATACATGCAACATGCATAAAAAAAAAATTAAAAAGAAAAATATATTCATATCCATTCTTGCATTTCTTAATGTTTTGATCCACTCTGTTTGATGTTGTTATCCCCCAAAGTATATGATCTCTCTCCATTAGAGTATTTACCTTAAGCAGAAAGTGTTTATCCTTTCTAATTCCCCACAGAGTTTGTTCCTCGTGGAAGAATTTTGCTTCAGTGTTCCTCCTCAGCTCATTTGTCAGGATGGAACTAATCCCCATTTGAGTTCATTCCTCATTTGCCAGAGTCTTGTTTGGCCGTTTCTATCCGGTTTATTCGTGGAGTTGAACTTTGATCTCTTGAAGTACTATGTTGGAACCTCTCTAGGATAAGAAACCTAGATCGAGAAGGCATTTATTTTGCACCTCTTGAGGATTTTGTTTTCCTTAACAATGGAGAATCTGTTTATGATTGATATCAGATATTGAAATACTTATTTTCCATCAGTGTTGGAATTTGTGCTTGAAAGTAAGGGGCAGGTTTTGACTTTGAGCAACTTATGTTATCCCCATCATGTTTTGGTTGACAAAAAGCCTCTTTATTTGAGCAAGTTTGTATGTCTTCACATATCAATCTTATTTTCAAAGCAAGTGATAATCTCTCAGGCTTTATGAACTTCTTGATCCAAGTGGAAGAAGCTCAGCAAATGGCAAGTCCCTTCATCAGAAGTGACAGTTTGCATCCAATTCCTTTTCTCAAGCCACGTCCTTGATTAAAGAAGAAGTTGATCCCTATTCTTAGCGGCAACTTATTATTCTCAGCAGCTTATCGTCAACTATTGAGGCGGTAATTCCTGCATCTTCAGTAAACGTTGATGTTCAGAAGAAGTTCCCTGCATCTTCCAGTAAAATTTGATGTTCAGATGAAAATTCCTGTACCTTTAGTAAAAGTCGGTATTCAGGTGATGCTATTCCTGCATCTTCAGTAAACGTTGATGTTCAGAAGAAGTTCCCTGCATCTTCCAGTAAAAGTTGATGTTCAGATGAAAATTCCTGTACCTTCAGTAAAAGTCGGTATTTAGGTGATGCTATTCCTGCATCTTCAGTAAACGTTGATGTTCAGAAGAAGTTCCCTGCATCTTCCAGTAAAAGTTGATGTTCAGATGAAAATTCCTGTACCTTTAGTAAAAGTCGGTATTCAGATGATGCTATTCCTGCACCTTCAGTAAAAGCTGGTGTTCAGAGAAGCCTTTGTATCTACATCTTCCAGTAAAAGTCGATGTCAAGATCTTTTTCTACCTTCAGTAAAAGCTGGTAGTCCACCTTCAGTAAAAGTCGGTGTTTTCTTTTGTATCCACATCTTCCAGTAAAAAGTGGATGTTGAGATTCTTTCCTACCTTCAGTAAAAGTCGGTAGTTCACCTTCAGTAAGTTGGTGTATTCTTTAATCAAGACATGTTATTTGAGAACAAACGGCACCAGGTGGACTCGTGCATAGGTTTGATCATGCACTTAGATCAGAACAAGTGATACACACCATCAATTCATGTCGTCAGATGATAATGCAAAGAGTATTCTTTGCCGGTCTTTGAGAATAAACATGACTTGAGTTATGTTCTGAGGTTTTTGTGTGACTTTGTTCTTCTTTCTTCAAGATTAGTCTTTGAAAGACTTTTCAAATGAAAAGAAGTAGAAAAACACTGTCTTTGCTGATCTTCATACTCTTTTACTCCCCCTGAGATATACAACTTTAGAACATCTTCGATGTTTGTCCTTGAAGTTCCCTTCATTTGGAATTTGCCACAGATTCCAGGTTTAGAAACCTCAATTTGCTTGCTACACAAGATCCAGATTGCCATATTCTGTAACTTGAAATAGAAGAAACCATGATTGTGTAACCATAAATTTATCTTCAATATACACGTCTGAGTTGTTTTATACAGACTTTGTAAATATCTAGCTCCCATCAAGATATTTAACAGAATCAGTATCCCACGTCAGAGACTCTTGCCTATTTCTTTGATGGGTGAAGATAATTGAGAACTCATGGTTTGAAGAACTTCTTCTTGGCATCCAAGTTCTAAACCTAATAAGTACTAAGTCTCCCGTCAAAGTACTTACCAGCTTTTCAGTTAGAATTTGTTAGACGCTGGCCTTAGGATCTAGAGGGGGGTGAATAGATCTTACACAGTTTAGCGGAATTAATTGAACTTTAAGCGGAAGTGATTCTGAATCGACTCGCGTCTATTCCAAACCACTATTGAAACGATTGTATATGTGTTAAAACCACTAACCAGCTTGAGATAAACGATAAGAGAATACGCTATAGAATCAATACGTCGCTCTATTGAAAATCAATTAACTTCTTATATGATGAACGACGTTTGCAATGCAGTAATGGTGAAAGAAGCAAAAACACAAACACTTGGTGATAATGATCAAATTGATGGTGATTCAATGTGTGATGGATTGTGATGTTTATATAAGTTCTTAATTCACAATCTTAACACTCGAATCGTTGATCAATTTGCTATTATAACCAAATATGAACAGAACGTAAATGAAAAGGTAAAAGCGACAAGAACATGATATTTGTTTAGGCAGTTCGTCGATCGTCCTCGCTACGACTACGTCTGCCCCCAATTCCAAACTGAAATTGGGAAATCTTTCATTAATGTTGAAAGTAGTATATACAAAGAAGATAACAAAGCGATAAACCATAAACCAATATGTCGATCCTTTGAATCTTCTTCCCCTTAATCTTAAGTCAGATCAAGGTTATCCAAGAGCGTCACGTGATCCCTTTTCTGCAGTGTCTTCAATTCCCTCGAACCCTTGTTCTTCAATCCTCACACTCAGATGATTCTTCTATGAACACTCTTGATAAAAACCCCCAAGAATTACCTATCTTGGATGGACAAAACCCGCAGATTTTATTCACCAAAAACCCCACAAATCTTCACCCACTAGGAATCTTCAATTTCGTTCCATGGACGTTATCGAACTCGATCACTAACCCTCAACGCAAGAATGATTATGTGTAATTGTGTTGGAGATGACGAAGAACGAAGATGAGAAGCCTTTGTGTATCTTTCATTCGTTGGTGTTGTGTTGAATAATTGAACCTTTGATAATATATAAGATAGCTTAACAGTTGGAGATGAGAGAAACAGAATTTTTGGCATTCTTGATCAGTTAGGTCGACCTCTTGTAGTGCTTAGGTCGACCTAGCAGAGCTTGCAGAATTTTGCTCCCAGTTAGGTCGACCTGTTAAAGGAGTAGGTCGACCAGAATCCTCTTCAGATGCATTCTAGGGACATTTTCTCAGATTAGGTCGACCTAGTTGTTGTGTAGGTCGACCTAGCAGGCTGATATGTAAATTTCTTCATTTTAGGTCGACCTAGATGATGTGTGAGTCGACCTAGCAGAAGTATATGGATTTTTCTCCATTTTAGGTCGACCTGGGTTGACAGTAGGTCGACCTAACTGCTGTTTTTCTGCATTCTTCTTGTTTTGCTTGTGTTGAGTCGACCTATATGTATAATAGGTCGACCTGTTCTGACATGAGTGATCAATGCTTGCTTTTCTTTCTGCTTCCACCTTGTTGCTTGTATGCTTATTGAGTTTGCCATGAATCAAAAACATCTTTGTGATTGTAATCTTGTATTCACATACTCCCCCTTTTTGACGATGGCAAACCATTAGTCGAAGCTTTGGTAGTAAGTAATAAAGACTCAACAAAGCTCCCCCGTACATTCAGCATCTATCTCTCAACAAGGCAATAAAGACTCAACAAAGCTCCCCCGTACACTCAGCATCCATCTCCCCCTTTGACAACATCAAAAAGAGATACAACAAAAATAGAAGAGTAACGAGAGAAACATAGATAAAATGCTAGCATTCATAGTATAGAAAAGAAAAGGTAGATAGTGATAGCATGAGAGTCAAATATGTTTAAAGGTGTATTAAAGATGAGACACATATATGAGCAAGAGAGATATATGTATGAAGTCACTATAAGCATGTTAATTGATAGCATATTATAGTATCAATAATATTTTTGGAAGTGAACCACAATTACGTTACCGCTTTTTCAATATGTGGGTGTCAAATTTGATGGCAGCCTTTAGTCAATGTGGAATGACGCCTGGCTTGATGATGAACTACCTTTACGCTAAAAGAAATGTTAGCAAAAAAATTTATAAAGTAAAGGAATAATATTAAGAGACAACAAACGTAATTAGCACAAATTAGAGATATCGAGTATCCCTAATTCCCTACGAATGTTGAAGTATTGCTCCGTGGCTAGAGGTTTGGTGAAGATGTCGGCTAGTTGCTTCTTGCTTTCTACATGTTCAAATGTAACGTCTCCTTTCTCTACATGATCTCGTAGGAAGTGATGTCTTATTTCAATATGCTTGGTACGTGAGTGTAAGACAGGATTTTTACTCAAGTTTATGGCACTTGTGTTGTCGCACATGATAGGTATGCGATCAAGCTTAATACCAAAGTCAAGAAGTTGTTGCTTGAGCCATAATATTTGTGCACAGCAGCTTCCAGCAGCTACATATTCTGCCTCTGCAGTAGATAAAGCAACCGATACTTGTTTCTTGCTATGCCAACTTATCAATGAATTTGAGAATAGATTACATGTTCCACTGGTGCTTTTTCTATCGGATTTGCAGCCAGCAAAATCTGAATCAGAGAATCCTACCAACTGGCACTCATTTCCTTTTGGATACCATAGGCCATATGTAGTAGTTCCACGTAAGTATCGCAGAATTCTTTTGACAGCTTTTAAGTGAGATTCTTTTGGACAAGATTGATATCTTCCACACATACACACACTAAACATAATGTCTGGTCTTGAGGCAGTAAGATACAATAGTGAACCTATCATACCTCGGTACAATTTCACGTCAACCTCTTTACCTTTCTCATCTTTGTCTAGAGTAGTGTTTGTTGCCATAGGTGTGTCAATTTCCTTCGCTTCACTCATTCCAAATCTTTTGAGCAGCTCCGTACAGTATTTAGTTTGATTCACAAACGTTCCATGACTGAGTTGCTTGATTTGTAGGCCAAGGAAGAAATTTAGCTCACCCATGAGACTCATCTCAAATTCACTCTGCATAAGCTTAGAAAAATCTTTGACAAGTTTTGCATTAGTCGACCCAAATATAATATCATCTACATAAACTTGGACTAAGAGAACATCTTTATCTTTTCTTTTAATAAAGAGAGTAGTGTCAACTTTACCCCTAGAGTACCCTTGACTAAGAAGAAATTTGCTCAAACGTTCGTACCAAGCTCGAGGGGCTTGTTTAAGACCGTATAGAGCACGTTTCAGCTTATACACATGAGTTGGGTACATGTAATTTTCAAAGCCGGGTGTGTCATACCCCAATTTTTGACCCTAAGATCCCGCATCTCAGGCTCTGCTTAAATCACATCAAGATCATTTATGAGGTTCTCTAGTGCCTATTTCTTTTCTAGCTCACCTTCAGGGGAATCACCAAGCACCTATTTGTTCGTTCTTTATTATTTATTTCTATTATGTTTCACTAACCATTAATCAAAATTCGAAAAAAATATGTCTTGTTTACTTTTGTTTCTTTATCAGATGGAGTTAGAGGGTCAAGAAGTTCAGGTGATGTTTCTAATTGAGGTTTGAGAAAGGTATGCAAAGTGGGTTGTTTGGAATGGATTTCTTCAATCATAAGTCGCTTGAAAATTTAAAGACATTCATATTCTTTCAATGAGATTCACAAATTCAAAATCAAACGGAAAGAGAATTATTTTGTTGCTTGAAGCGAGGTCAATATTCTTTACCATACTTTGAAGATTGTAAAGAAACTCTACCAATCTAATTCATGATTTGAATTCAAAGTTTACATTCAAAATGTAAGGGTTTCGATTCAATGTCTTTCAACATACAAGTTTCAACTCCAAAATACTTCAAGGATTACAAGGTTCAAAACAAGATTCCTCATTCCATTCAAAGAATCCAATTTTCTTCAAGTTAAAGCTTCAAAAATACAAGAGGGATTCAAGGTTCCTATACCAAATTACAAAGTTTCTTATCCTACAAGAAGCATAATTTGAGATTTCCTATGGTCTAAGATTCAAAGAACAAATTCATGGCAAAACTCTTGGTTTACACCTTCACAAGTCTACCATTTTCTTCTAAGCTTCATGGTTTGGCATCGGGTTCACCTCCTCCTTCAAGAAAATTCATATCTCATCATCATATGAAAAAAATGAGAAAAATGAAGAATTAATAATTTCAACAAAAATCATTCATACACCGAAGTACAAATCCAGGCCCATTCAACACAAAATAATAAGAATCTCACAAGTAGTAAAAAGAAGAGGAAGATTGGATTGAAAGAATCAGATTCTCGTATTGGGCTTTCAAGCAAAAAAATATCATTTCATCTGAAATTATTTCTCAGCCCAAGATTCACAGCACAAACTCTTTATCTGAGCACTATATAAGCATTGACTCACACTGACAGAAGGGACCTTTTGGCTGAGAACTTTTCAGAACAAACTCAGAAAAAAAAATCACAAAAACTCACCTGACCGGAAACCACCGTCGGAAACACAAAACCACCGCCGGAAACACAAAACCACCGCACCGGAATCCATAACCTCTGTCGTTCTTTAAGTTCTTGACACTAAAAGGTTGTTCTCCATCTTCTGAACCCGAATTCCTCTTTATTTTCGTGACTCTTGCACTGATAGTGCTACATTTTGAATTTATAGCTTTCAAACTTCTTTGTAGATCTACTAATTTTGTTTAACTTTTTGTAAGAACTAACCTGATATTTGTAACGAGGAAGAAAAACCGAGTTGAACGATGCAATTATTTCACGTTTCTGGTTTTTTTTCCTTCCGGCCGCCGTGAAGCCTTGGCTGAGCCGCCGTGAGTTCATCTCCGCCGCTGCGTGCATGAACTCCACCGTGAGCTTTTGTTTTGTTTCATTTCCACTGCCTGTTTGTTGTTTTGTGTGCTATGATCTTTTGTTTTTATTTAAGTGCTTGTTATGAAGAAAAGAAATGAAGTAATGGTTATGAAGTAAAGAGAGAACCGTGAGTTCTCTAAGAGAGAAAATTATGCTTTATGATTCTATTTCTTTTTAATATCTTTTTATTTGATCATTTTGTTTTCTTTTTTTGAAAAAAGGTGGATTGATAATTAATGTGAGAGATAAGAGGAATCTTTTGTATGATTTCAAAAACCTGACACTTCTATGCACCATTTATTTTGACTTTATGGCTTTTGGTTTTTTTTTTTTATGAAAAGATAGTACCGTTAGGTACTTTGAAGAAGTGTTTAAATTTTGATTTTCTTTCTCTTTTCTTCGTGATTTGATCCCAGTTAGGTCGACCTGTTAAAGGAGTAGGTCGACCAGAATCCTCTTCAGATGCATTCTGGGGACATTTTCTCAGATTAGGTCGACCTAGTTGTTGTGTAGGTCGACCTAGCAGACTGATATGTAAATTTCTTCATTTTAGGTCGACCTAGATGATGTGTGAGTCGACCTAGCAGAAGTATATGGATTTTTCTCCATTTTAGGTCGACCTGGGTTGACAGTAGGTCGACCTAACTGCTGTTTTTCTGCATTCTTCTTGTTTTGCTTGTGTTGAGTCGACCTATATGCATAATAGGTCGACCTGTTCTGACATGAGTGATCAATGCTTGCTTTTCTTTCTGCTTCCACCTTGTTGCTTGTATGCTTATTGAGTTTGCCATGAATCAAAAACATCTTTGTGATTGTAATCTTGTATTCACAGAATTTGCTACTCACGCTAGGTCATTCTGACTGATTACCTCTTCACATTTATACTTTTTGTTCTTGGCAAATAAATAAAATAAATGAAGATCTTGAGATGTTGTACCATCAGATGTGACATCATCCTTCATGGTTCTTGGTTAACATCTTTAATGTCAAATTAACAATACTCAGGTTAGTAACAAAATAATCCAATTGTCAGCAATATCCAGACACATCAAGGGATAAAGTAGCCAGCATCTCAATAACCTTTTCTTCAAACTTTAATTCTGATTTTGAGATGAAGGATGCCATGGTCTGTACCTATAGAGGAGATTCCCTCAGCTAGGTTTCTGGACCAGACTTAGTCATAGCATAACACTAAATTAGTCAGATCCATCTGACTTCCTTGATTTCAAATCATACTACCCTTTCTAGATAACAACTAGGGCAGTACACATTCTTAACCATATTTCACTGTGATTGAGACACAGTATTCAGCTCCAACAACTGCTCTATGGTTATGAATACTTATATGGTTTCGTTGATCAGAGGAAACTTACAGATATAGGCTCTTCAAAAGTACAACATAAAGGATTAGAAAGGAATACCTTTATGAGTTTTTCTTAGTGGAACTGAGCACATGTTAATCGTGTCCTGATTAACTTAGCCAGATGTCTCCTCTTCCAGACCAGGAGTAGGTTCCAAACCAATGTTCTCACACTACATTAGTTTAGCACCAGAACATTTGTTCTTCAGCTGGTAGCTGCATACCAGTTATTAATGTCCTAACATCAGATAGGACATCTGTTCCTCCTTCTAGGAACACCTCAACCTTGAAGATTTCAAGGTACACATTTGCAGATAATTATGAATCTCATTGATCAGGTGACATTCATCAGCTCTAATAAACCATGCCATTATGAGTGGACTTGAGAGGATACTCAAGTATCTTTGACACTTTAATTATAGCTGTCAATACCTGCCATACATTCTGTTGAACCTTCATAACCCTAGGGTTTTTCAGAGACTATGCAGCGGAAAATAGTCATATATCAACAGAATTCACACAATGCTTACTCCACTAACCAGTGGTAAGCATGACAACCAAGGATTGAAGCTGAACAATCTAACACAAGAAGACCTAACCAATGTTCTGACCAAAAGAAACAGATAAGCACAAAGATTACCTTATCATTAACTTCACTCCCACATGAAGTTTTTGAAATTCTTCTTTTGTACTTTGCTATATGCTGAATAGATTAATACAAATTCTTCACTCCCGCATGAAAACTTTGGATATCCTTGAATCCAGCAACACCATCTTCTCTTGCCAAGAGAGTTCACCTGTTTTGATCAGATTGGTTTAGTCTACCACACATAGGTCCATCCTCCACTTCTAGGGACCATACAATATGAACAGAACAGTTCAAACAATCTTCTACCTTCAACAACCAGAAAGTATCCCTTATGGATCTCATCCAGAAACAGACAGGATGCCTGCTCTAATACCAATTGAAAATTCTGGTAAGACAGACTCAGAATGTCATACACGATGTCACAACACCTTTTCTGGCATCAGCTTAGCTGAGGCAGTACATACAGATCCCCCAAATTTTGATTACTTCTTGCACGAAGAAGTCCATGAGTGCTGGGATCATATTAGTTCAGTTAACACAAAGAAATCTGCTTTGCAGAAGTACTGTGAGAGCACAGTCATTAAACCAAACACTGATGTCATGAACGATTGTTATGACATCCAAACTGAACAAACAAACAAACAATGCAGAAACATAAACAACACACATAATTGTTCACCCAGTTCGGTTCTAATTAACCTACTTTGGGGGCAACCAAGCCAGGAAGGAAATACACTATCAGTAGTCTTAATTTGAAGTTAAACTCCCCCGTTTACAACTTCACACTTAAACCCTACCCAATGCAATCTCTACCTAGGTTCTCCCTAGATATGGAATATCTCCATTCCACTCCCAATCATAGCAATGATGTCTAGAAGTCAACAATTCAGCCACTGCATCGACAGCCTAATTCCTAACACATTAAACACAAACAAACAGAACGTTAACTTGAAGTTGCTTACAAGCTTCCTCCAATAACAAACCTTCACTAATTGCTTCACAGCTTCTGAATGATTAAACTAAACCTCTCACCTACAGGCTTTGAGGCACAAATTAGTGACCATCCCACACACCGGGTGGTTCACCTACACGGCTAACCGTAGAGACTACATCTTCCTAGCTCTGGTTATTAGCACTCCTAAATTAGGTTACAAAGGTTTCTATTTATAACCTGATCCCAGTTGGACTTGGGCTTACAAATCGCAGCACTTTGCTGTTACAAATATGTAGAAAATATTCTGCTACAAATAAGGTCTTTTAATCATAAGTTTCCTAATTTATCTCCTAAATTAGAAACTGCTGAATCCTCAATCTTCTGATCTGATTCTTCCTGAATATTCAATCTTCTGATCTTATTCTTCAATTATTCTTTTGACCTTTAAATATGCGCCACATAGGATTTCATAATATTCACATAGAATATTCTGTATCTGTTAAGTACAAACTGAATCTTCCTTCCAGTTCTGCAGGCGCGATGTCATGAGTTGATGTCATGACATTCCTTCTAACATCTTGCTTAAATCTGTTTTGTTCTTTATAAACCTGCAAGATTCACATTTTGACCTTTTGCTGCTATTATATGTTTTAGCCAAACATTAGACAATAATACAGGACAGACAGAGCATCAACAGGGTTGTTAGAGGTTTTTAAGCTATGTTGAGGGTTGAGAGCCTGCTCATGTAGGGGGTGAAAAGCTCTGTATCTGTAGTTTTTTTGTCTTAGAATGTAATTGTTCTCCTCAACTTCAATGATGAGGTATTTATAGTGGAATTAAGCTAGGATCCTATGCCCATTTAAAGTAGCAACACCTTCTGAGAATATATGAGAATGGACAATGAATCTCTAGATTTTCAGGAGAGCATGGTTAACTTTCTCATAACTTATTCTTCATCGTAACAGATTGCAAACATGTTGCTTCTACATGTCCCCAAGTTAGACGGGTTATTCCAAAAATGGGTGACACGTTCATTAAAGAAGCGAAACATCCAATAAATGGATGGTCGATCTCGTTAAAGGGCATTCGATAGGTCCTTAAGGCGAGGTGGTGCATCACCCCGTCGCCTCTCGTAGATCCTTTATAAATATACCAATATAATTTTGCATTAGAGGAGAGGAGAGTATATATTTTAACGCAAGGGTGGAAGGTAATATAATATAAATATCTTTATGAAGATAAGAGTGTAACGTATTTTACATTAGAGGGAAGAAAAATGCATATTTTAACACAAAAGAGAAAGATAGTATAATACGAATATCTAGGGGTGTTCGCGACGCGGTTTGGGCGGTTTTGACGCTAAAAATATCCGAACCGCAATAGAAAAAACGTGCGGTTCGGTTGACTTTTAAAAATAAATCGAACCAAACCAAACCAAGTTAATGCGGTTTGGGTTGGTTTGATTTTTTACAAAACAAATATAGAGCCATTGATCAGTGCATTTTGATGCATATTCCTCTATGTTTATACTTATGCATTTACATACTTTACCTTGGTTATTTTTTCTATTTTAATGTGTTTTTATAAATCAGTTTATTTTTGCACTTATTTGATTTTCGCACTCTATTTTCAGCATTAGCAGTCTGCACTAAAATGATCATAACTAGAGCTCCGGGAATCAGATTGACGTGTTCTAATAAACGTCAGAAAGCTAAGAGAAAGAGCTACAATTCTCGTGTTGGAGTCAAAGTCATATTCGGAACTCATATTTTCCAGAATTGCGTTTGAAGTTGCAGCAATAGTTTTTTATTTAGTTTTGGATCGTTAGTTTTGGGCCTGGGTTATGTCTGTTTGACCCAGTTGGGTTATGACCCGAATTCTTGTTTCTCTAGTACCTAGGTCTGGCCGTAGTGTTCAATGTCACTTTTACTTTTTCACGAAATAATTTTGAAAGCTTTGTACGTATGATGAGGAACTAATCCCTGAAGGCAATTTCTGCTGGTTACGGTTTCCAATACTTTGAGGTTTTTAATCTTTAATCCAATTTCTTCTCCCTTTTGATATTAATCTATATGTCTTGTTTGCTTAATTCAAGTTGTATAGAATATTATTGATTTATACCGATTGATTGATGTTCCTTTACCTTTATCGTATTTTATCGTTGCTTAATCGTTAAACTGCGTAAGTTAGAATCACGTTTGCTTAATTCGTGATTGCGCTGATCCGTTTGCTTAATTCGGAAAATAGGAATGAAATCTTATAATATCAAGTTCGCTTGTTATTTGGTGTTGTAGTCGGTAAGGGAATAGAATCCGCTTAGGGGATTGAAGTTTATTGAACCAGTGATAAGTCGGTAACCGAATCAGTAGAATTGTCGTTTTAGCTTATTTACATAATCACTTATTTTAATCACTTTTTCACTCTGCTATTATTATATCGATCCTAAACCAAACCCCCCTTAATCAATTTTGATTAGTTAATATAATACAAGAATCCTTGTGAAAACGATATTCGAGTTGTCGTTACCGCTAAACTACTGTTTTACAAAATACTCGTTTTTGATTCGTGCGCGACAGCGGATCAAATTGGCGCCGTTGCCGGGGATTCTTGTGAATATTAACTGATATTAGAGTCTTAGGTGTAGTGTTTGTGTGTTTTGGCCATAGTTTCCTCACGGTTTTGGCCAATCCGCGTTTAGAGTCGAAAAATTCAGTTTTTGAAAAAAATTGTGTTTGATTGTAAAAAGTTTTTTTCCTACTGGAAGTAGAAAAATCGTACGATTAATACTCCCTTACTCTAGAAGAGTAAGGGAATTCGAGCCAAAATTGCCAAATTCATCGTTTTTCTATTTTTAATGAATTTTTTACTATTTTCATAGAGTCAAAAAAATCCAAAAAAATTCCTAAAATTCTTATTTGTCTTAATTAGATTAAATTTCGTGTTTTTATATTTTTCTGAATTTAGTTAATCGTTTTTATTCTTTCTATTTGTTTATGCATGTATGGGACATAATCGGTATTTCGGTGTATGTTGAACCCATGGCTGAACAAAGAACACTAACGCAGTTGGCTGTCCCTAATGTGAACTATAATGGTTTATGTATTGACTATCCTGTGGGTGATGCACCTTTTGAATTGGAATATGGTTTAACAAATTTGTTGCCTAGGTTTAATGGTTTTGCAGGTGAGGATCCGCATAAGCATCTGAAGGAATTTCAGGTTGTGTGCTCTGCACCTTCCGAACCTTCACTAGAGGATATTGTCAAACAAATGGCTGCAAATAATCTTCAGTATCAACAGCAAGTAGATTCTACTCTCCAGACTTTGCAAACACAGATTGGACAGCTTGTCACTTTGATGAATGCCATGCAGCAAGCTCAAGGATCAAACCAACAACGCTTGGAAGAGCATTCTGTTTTTCAAATAGAGTTTCTTTCTGAAAATATTGTTGATACTTGTACTGATTTGTTTGCAGATGATTTTCCATCATTGTCTGGTTTTGATGATGTTTACTCTTGTGATGTTTGTACTGACACTAAAATTTGCTCTGTTTGTACTGAAATTGAGGTTGCCTTGCAAGTTGATATTCTTACTACAGATGAGGTTGCAAATGAAGTTGTTCATGTAGATGAAGCTCTCGACACCCCGGCTGCCCGGATCAAACCATCCATTGAACAACCACCTTCCCGGGAGCTGAAACCAATTCCTCAAAATCTTAAATATGCTTATTTAGAGATGAATGAAAAACTTCCGGTTATAATTTCTTCTAAACTTTATTTTGATCAAGAAAGTAAGTTTTTGCAGGTTTTGAAGAAGCATAACAAAGGAATTAGATGGACCTTGGATGACATTTATGATATTAGTTCGTCCATGTGTGTGCATAGGATCTCACTTGAAGATGCAACAAAAGTAGTGAGGCAGCCCCATAACCTTTGGTTCCTTGTTGTTGTGAAAGATGAGAGCACCTTCACGTGCCCATTTGACACTTTTACTTTTAGAAGAACATTCTTTGATCCTGGAATAAAAGGCGAAGGAGCTAAACCACTTTTTAAGGACGATGAGCATTACCGGAAGCTACTCCATGAGAGCTCCACTTTGGAAGAAGAGAATATAGAAGACCTCTCTTTGGGAAAGGCAACTTATGTGATCACTTATCCTCCTTGACTACTCGGGTGTGTTCTTTCCTTTCTCTCACTCTTATTTTATATTAATGTTCTTTCATTGAGGACGATGTATGTCTTAAGTGTGGGGGAGAGAATCATTTATTTGTTTTGTTTTCTTTCAATTTTTTTGTTTTTGTTTTAATTTCAACCAATAAAAAAATGCATCTTCTTGAAAGTTTTAGGCTATAGACTGATTTGAGTCGAGTTTGCGGAGACGTGGGAAAAATTCACAAGATCGGTATCGTTCTAACACCGTAAGTCTCCTGCATATGGAAATCGATTTGAATTTTTTTTATTATGTTTTAGCCTTAAATTCTCATTCTCTGACAGCTCTTGAGTAGTTTATTTCAGCAGTCGGCACCATCTCACACATGCTCTACGTAAGGAAGCCGATGAAAATAAGTGAGTGATCCAAGTTTTTTGTTTTAAAAAGAAAAAGGAATGCACCTTCTAAGTTTGGTGACCCTCACCCGGTCACTTAACCCAACGGTTGTAGAACCTACAAAAAAATTTCAAGTCCCGTTGTTAGTTGGTTCAGAGGTTTCTGGTGCTGAACTTGGTAGGGAGGATTACGGTCCGATCCCCCGCAACTACAATTGGGGAATAAAAGGGGTATACCACTTAGGTACCAGAATCCCATGCAAAAAAGGATCAGAGTCACTAACCGGCAGCCTTACTATGAGTGTGTCGAGATAACGGGCTTAATGTGATTGCGCCAGAATGAAAAAGAGTAAAAAAGAGGATGATTAATTTAGGTTTTGGCATAATAACATGATTCAAAGTGGTTTGTGTGTTCATGAGACTTATGACCGCACAATTGTGGATTTGTGTTCCTACGATATCCTTAGTGTGCAAGATTAGTACCTATTGATTCAACCTTAACCGAAGAAAAGTTTGTGGCCTAGAATGAGTAGATGATGATGTGTGTTTCTTGAGTTTTAATTTTATTTTGCTCGGAGTGCAAAAGTTCAAGTGTGGGGGAATTTGATCAGTGCATTTTGATGCATATTCCTCTATGTTTATACTTATGCATTTACATACTTTACCTTGGTTATTTTTTCTATTTTAATGTGTTTTTATAAATCAGTTTATTTTTGCACTTATTTGATTTTCGCACTCTATTTTCAGCATTAGCAGTCTGCACTAAAATGATCATAACTGGAGCTCCGGGAATCAGATCGACGCGTTCTAATAATCGTCAAAAAGCTAAGAGAAAGAGCTACAATTCTCGTGTTGGAGTCGAAGTCAGATTTGTTAGACGCTGGCCTTAGGATCTAGAGGGGGGTGAATAGATCTTACATAGTTTTGCGGAATTAATTGAACTTTAAGCGGAAGTGATTCTGAATCGACTCGCGTCTATTCCGAACCACTATTGAAACGATTGTATATGTGTTAAAACCACTAACCAGCTTGAGATAAACGATAAGAGAATACGCTATAGAATCAATACGTCGCTCTACTGAAAATCAATTAACTTCTTATACGATGAACGACGTTTGCAATGCAGTAATGGTGAAAGAAGCAAAAACACAAACACTTGGTGATAATGATCAAATTGATGGTGATTCAATGTGTGATGGATTGTGATGTTTATATAAGTTCTTAATTCACAATCTTAACACTCGAATCGTTGATCAATTTGCTATTATAACCAAATATGAACAGAACGTAAATGAAAAGGTAAAAGCGACAAGAACACGATATTTGTTTAGGCAGTTCGTCGATCGTCCTCGCTACGACTACGTCTGCCCCCAATTCCAAACTGAAATTGGGAAATATTTCATTAATGTTGAAAGTAGTATATACAAAGAAGATAACAAAGCGATAAACCATAAACCAATTATGTCGATCCTTTGAATATTCTTCCCCCTTAATCTTGAGTCAGATCAAGGTTATCCAAGAGCGTCACGTGATCCCTTTTCTGCAGTGTCTTCAATTCCCTCGAACCCTTGCTCTTCAATCTTCACACTCAGATGATTCTTCTATGAACACTCTTGATAAAAACCCCCAAGAATTACCTATCTTGGATGGACAAAACCCGCAGATTTTATTCACCAAAAACCCCACAAATCTTCACCCACTAGGAATCTTCAATTCCGTTCCATGGACGTTATCGAACTCGATCACTAACCCTCAACGCAAGAATTATTATGTGTAATTGTGTTGGAGATGACGAATAATGAAGATGAGAAGCCTTTGTGTATCTTTCAGTCGTTGGTGTTGCATTGAATAATTGAACCTTTGATAATATATATGATAGCTTAACAGTTGGAGATGAGAGAAACAGAATTTTTGGCATTCTTGATCAGTTAGGTCGACCTCTTGTAGTGCTTAGGTCGACCTAGCAGAGCTTGCATAATTTTGCTCCCAGTTAGGTCGACCTGTTAAAGGAGTAGGTCGACCAGAATCCTCTTCAGATGCATTCGGGGGACATTTTCTCAGATTAGGTCGACCTAGTTGTTGTGTAGGTCGACCTAGCAGACTGATATGTAAATTTCTTCATTTTAGGTCGACCTAGATGATGTGTGAGTCGACCTAGCAGAAGTATATGGATTTTTCTCCATTTTAGGTCGACCTGGGTTGACAGTAGGTCGACCTAACTGCTGCTTTTCTGCATTCTTCTTGTTTTGCTTGTGTTGAGTCGACCTATATGCATAATAGGTCGACCTGTTCTGACATGAGTGATCAATGCTTGCTTTTCTTTGAGTTTTCTGCTTCCACCTTGTTGCTTGTATGCTTATTGAGTTTGCCATGAATCAAAAACATCTTTGTGATTGTAATCTTGTATTCACATACTCCCCCTTTTTGATGATGGCAAACCAGTAGTCGAAGCTTTGGTAGTAAGTGATAAAGACTCAACAAAGCTCCCCCGTACATTCAGCATCTATCTCTCAACAAGGCAATCTCTCAACAAAGCTCCCCCGTACACTCAGCATCTATCTCCCCCTTTGACAACATCAAAAAGAGATACAACGAAAATAGAAGAGTAACGAGAGAAACATAGATAAAATGCTAGCATTCATAGTATAGAAAAGAAAAGGTAGATAGTGATAGCATGAGAGTCAAATATGTTTAAAGGTGTATTAAAGATGAGACACATATATGAGCAAGAGAGATATATGTATGAAGTCACTATAAGCATGTTAATTGATAGCATATCATAATATCAATAATATTTTTGGAAGTGAACCACAATTACGTTACCCGCTTTTTCAATATGTAGGTGTCAACTTTGATGGCAGCCTTTAGTCAATGTGGAATGACGCCTGGCTTGATGATGAACTACCTTTATGCTAAGATAAATGTTAGCAAAAAAATTTATAAAGTAAAGGAATAATATTAAGAAAACAAACGCATTTAGCTCAAATTAGAGATATCTAATATCCCTAATTCCCAATGAATGTTGAAGAACTGCTCCGTTGCAAGAGGTTTGGTGAAGATGTCAGCTAGTTGCTTCTTGCTCTTCAAGTTTATGGTACTTGTGTTGTCGCACATGATAGGTATACGATCAAGCATAGGCCATATGTAGGAGTTCCACGTAGATATCGTAGAATTCTTTTGACAGCTTTTAAGTGAGATTCCTTTGGACAAGATTGATGTCTTTCTCATCTTTGTCTAGGTTAGAATTTGTTGCCATAGGTGTGTCAATCTCCTTCGCTTCACTCATTCCAAGTCTTATGAGCAGCTCCATGAGACTCATCTCAAATTCACTCTTCCTATTGATTGTAACCTTGAGCAACTAATCTAGCTTTGTTTCTAGTGATAACTCCGTTCTCATTAAGTTTGTTACGAAAAACCCATCTAGTACCGATTACTTGATGATCTCCCGGATGAGAGACAAAGTCCCAAACATCATTCCGTTTAAATTGGTTTAATTCTTCTTGCATGGCCATTAGCCAATGCTCATCAAGTAATGCGTCCTTCACGTTTTTCGGTTCAACTTGTGAAACAAAAGCAAAATGATGACAAAAGTTACTTATCTTGGAGCGTGTTGTCACACCCTTTGAGATGTCCCCTATTATGTTGTCGATTGGATGATCTTTTACATTTGTCCAGGCCTTAGGAAGTTCTTCATTGTTTGAGATACTTTCTTTTTCAACACTATCATGAGGCTCATCTTTCTCTTTCTTAGCATCTTCCTTTGCAACACTTTCACTTTCGTCTTCCTTATCTTTGACAATTTCTTCAGTGGATGGGCCTGCACTATCAAAAGATATACCTTTCTCGACACATTTTGCATAAGATTCATCAAAAAGAACACATGAACTGACTCTTCAACAATAAGTAGTAACTGAATTGATAGAACCTATATGCCTATATGCCTTACTAGATTGAGAGTAAAAAAAAATATGCCTTCTTCCAAGTTTTAGCATATAAATGTGGTTTACCCATGTGCCATTAAACATGATCTCTCTTTTCTTAATATGTTCTATTGTGCAGCCAAAATTTGTAAAAGTTACTTTGAAGTCTTTGTCGCACAATTGACTAATACTTAGGAGATTATGTTTAAGACCTTCTACTTAGTAACACATCAGTTATAGTTGTGGTAGACGGGTTACCTACACTTCTTTTACCAAGTATAGCTCCTCGATTGTTGTCTCCATAGGTGACATACCCCTTTTTCTTTGCGTGGAACTTTAACAAAGAGTGATATGTCTCCCGTCATGTGTCTTGAACATCCGCTATCAAGGAACCACAACCTTTCGGCAATGTCAAGACACTTTTCCTGCAAAATTAATTTATAGTGGAAGGTCCCCAATCTTCATTGGGTCCTGGGTGGTGAGTACATAAATTGTTGCATTTAGGCAACCATTGAAATACTCCTTTAGGAACTAAAATCCTCCTAAATTTGCATTTTTCAATGGTATGTCCCTTTTTGCAACAATAGTGACAGGTAATATGATGAGAATATGCTGTTTTGCTAGTTGATACTTTTGGTACAAAAGTGTATTTACTATATAAAGGAGTATACGATCTTTTGAACTTATTTGGATCAACCGCAAACGTCATTTTTGGTTGTAGAGCCTTATCTAATTTGGCCTTTAGGTCTCTCACTTCTTTTTGCCAAATATGACATGTCTCACAACCAAACCATGATGTAGGATCTTCCTCAATTTTATCCTTTTGAATATCTAGCATAGATTGTTTCAAAGCTTCCATGTTCTTTTCGGTCTTCTCAACTTTTGATTCAAGATATGAAAAAAATTTCTTATTTGAGGCCAAAAGTTTAAAAGCTTCAATTGCATCTCTATGTAGTTCTTCAAAGGCTAATTTTAATTGAGCATGAGATACCTTATCTACAAGTTCAGGTTTAAGATGACTTACACGTTTCTTTTTCTTGTGTTGATGATCCGTAAGACATAAGTTTGTCAATTCTTCTTCATCACTTGATGAGTCTTCACTAGATGAATCACTTTCCCATGCTATGTAGGCTCTTCTAGATTTGTTGTGACCTTTGCTTTGGTTCTTCTCTTTCTCCTTCTCAAGGTATGGACAATCCGGTTAGTAGTGACCGATTTTGCCACAATTGAAGCAAGGACCTTTGATTTTTCCTTTGTTATTGTCATCTTGTTTGAACTTGTTTGATTGCTTTCTATAGTTGATCAACCCTTTGTCAGAATGTTTTGCTCCATTTTTTTTTAGGTATTTGTGGTATCTTCGCACAAACAGTTCCATTTCCTCATCATCGGAGTCTTCATCATCACTTGTATCACTATCCTCTAGCTCTTGTCTTGAGGTCTTGGAGCTTGAAGCTTTTAGAGCTATTGACTTCTTCTCTACCTCTTTCTCCATGTTCTTCTCTTTCTTTGCCCTTTTCTCATGCATGTCAAGGCATTTAAGGTGTTGTTCATGTTCCTCTAGTTTGCCAAAGAGAGTAGTAATGTCTAAAGTGTTTAGATCATTTGCTTCCTTAATTGCTGTAACTT
This sequence comes from Vicia villosa, assembly GCF_029867415.1. NCBI lineage: Eukaryota > Viridiplantae > Streptophyta > Magnoliopsida > Fabales > Fabaceae > Vicia > Vicia villosa. The sequence goes on from NC_081186.1 coordinate 59,040,742, forward strand.
TGGGTTCCCATTCCCTGTTCAAACATCTTAAGATTTTGTTAGTAGCAACTGCATTGGAAACAGGTCTATCAAGAGAATTTAAACGATTTTTCAAGTGAACGAATCTCTTCTGCATGTTTTCGATGGATTCACCATCTTCCATGTGGAAGAGTTCAAATTCTTGAGTTAACGTATTGATTCTAGCTAGCTTGACATCATCCGTTCCCTCATGGGCAACTTGCAATGTGTCCCACATAGCTTTAGCGGATCTACAATGGGAAACGCGATAGTATTCATCAACTCCTAGAGCTGAGATTAGAATGTTTCTCGCTTTCCAATCGTATGCATATCTCTTTTCATCTTCAGCATCCCAAGTATTTTCTGGTTTTGGAACAACTGCACCAGCTGCATTTGTCATGGTGATCTGAAAGGGACCATTGACAATAGTTGTCCAGATGTTCCTATCAATTGCATTGATGTGGACACACATACAATCCTTCCAATAGCCATAGTTTTCACCGTTGAAAACTGGAGCTCTATTGTGAGCCCCTTTAGGTCCGGAAGCCATCTTTCCAATAAGTGTTTCACGTAGCACGGAATAAACCAGAGCTCTTGATGCCACTTGTTAGACGCTGGCCTTAGGATCTAGAGGGGGTGAATAGATCTTACACAGTTTTGTGGAATTAATTGAACTTTAAGCGGAAGTGATTCTGAATCGACTCGCGTCTATTCCGAACCACTATTGAAACGATTGTATATGTGTTAAAACCACTAACCAGCTTGAGATAAACGATAAGAGAATACGCTATAGAATCAATACGTCGCTCTATTGAAAATCAATTAACTTCTTATACGATGAACGACGTTTGCAATGCAGTAATGGTGAAAGAAGCAAAAACACAAACACTTGGTGATAATGATCAAATTGATGGTGATTCAATGTGTGATGGATTGTGATGTTTATATAAGTTCTTAATTCACAATCTTAACACTCGAATCGTTGATCAATTTGCTATTATAACCAAATATGAACAGAACGTAAATGAAAAGGTAAAAGCGACAAGAACACGATATTTGTTTAGGCAGTTCGTCGATCGTCCTCACTACGACTACGTCTGCCCCCAATTCCAAACTGAAATTGGGAAATCTTTCATTAATGTTGAAAGTAGTATATACAAAGAAGATAACAAAGCGATAAACCATAAACCAATTATGTCGATCCTTTGAATCTTCTTCCCCCTTAATCTTGAGTCAGATCAAGGTTATCCAAGAGCGTCACGTGATCCCTTTTCTGCAGTGTCTTCAATTCCCTCGAACCCTTGTTCTTCAATCTTCACACTCAGATGATTCTTCTATGAACACTCTTGATAAAAACCCCCAAGAATTACCTATCTTGGATGGACAAAACCCGCAGATTTTATTCACCAAAAACCCCACAAATCTTCACCCACTAGGAATCTTCAATTCCGTTCCATGGACGTTATCGAACTCGATCACTAACCCTCAACGCAAGAATGATTATGTGTAATTGTGTTGGAGATGACGAAGAACGAAGATGAGAAGCCTTTGTGTATCTTTCAGTCGTTGGTGTTGCATTGAATAATTGAACCTTTGATAATATATATGATAGCTTAACAGTTGGAGATGAGAGAAATAGAATTTTTGGCATTCTTGATCAGTTAGGTCGACCTCTTGTAGTGCTTAGGTCGACCTAGCAGAGCTTGCTGAATTTTGCTCCCAGTTAGGTCGACCTGTTAAAGGAGTAGGTCGACCAGAATCCTCTTCAGATGCATTCTGGGGACATTTTCTCAGATTAGGTCGACCTAGTTGTTGTGTAGGTCGACCTAGCAGACTGATATGTAAATTTCTTCATTTTAGGTCGACCTAGATGATGTGTGAGTCGACCTAGCAGAAGTATATGGATTTTTCTCCATTTTAGGTCGACCTGGGTTGACAGTAGGTCGACCTAACTGCTGCTTTTCTGCATTCTTCTTGTTTTGCTTGTGTTAAGTCGACCTATATGCATAATAGGTCGACCTGTTCTGACATGAGTGATCAATGCTTGCTTTTCTTTGAGTTTTCTGCTTCCACCTTGTTGCTTGTATGCTTATTGAGTTTGCCATGAATCAAAAACATCTTTGTGATTGTAATCTTGTATTCACAAGATTCGGAACTCATATTTTCCAGAATTGTGTTTGAAGTTGCAGCAATAGTTTTTTATTTAGTTTTGGATCGTTAGTTTTGGGCCTGGGTTATGTCTGTTTGACCCAGTTGGGTTATGACCCGAATTCTTGTTTCTCTCTAGTACCTAGGTCTGGCCGTAGTGTTCAATGTCACTTTTACTTTTTCACGAAATAATTTTGAAAGCTTTGTACGTATGATGAGGAACTAATCCCTGAAGGCAATTTCTGCTGGTTACGGTTTCCAATACTTTGAGGTTTTTAATCTTTAATCCAATTTCTTCTCCCTTTTGATATTAATCTATATGTCTTGTTTGCTTAATTCAAGTTGTATAGAATATTATTGATTTATACCGATTGATTGATGTTCCTTTACCTTTATCGTATTTTATCGTTGCTTAATCGTTAAACTGCGTAAGTTAGAATCACGTTTGCTTAATTCGTGATTGCGCTGATCCGTTTGCTTAATTCGGAAAATAGGAATGAAATCTTATAATATCAAGTTCGCTTGTTATTTGTGTTGTAATCGGTAAGGGAATAGAATCCGCTTAGGGGATTGAAGTTTATTGAACCAGTGATAAGTCGGTAACCGAATCAGTAGAATTGTCGTTTTAGCTTATTTCTATAATCACTTATTTTAATCACTTTTTCACTCTGCTATTATTATATCGATCCTAAACCAAACCCCCCTTAATCAATTTTGATTAGTTAATATAATACAAGAATCCTTGTGAGAACGATATTCGAGTTGTCGTTACCGCTAAACTACTGTTTTACAAAATACTCGTTTTTTATTCGTGCGCGACAGCGGATCAGCCATACATACACATATAGAAAATATAATTTTGTGTGTTATCATTCATACATTTCCATAAAAAACTTATAATTGTCGAAATAAGTTTAAAATTTGATAGATAAAATTACGTCTTACAAGTTTATCTTAACTCTAAGAATTATATACATGAAATTGCATTCTTAAATAAATATCATACAAAGAATACAATAAAATATATATTGTCAAAATAGTATTTATAAATGAATAATTTTTGTTTTTTGTTGATATGTAAATTAAAATAAATATCTTACAAAGAATATGATAAAATATACACACAATCCTTGTTGATTTCTCTAAAGAATTAAAGAAATATATATTGGTTAGTAAGATTTTGTAATATAACGTGATTTGATTTGGTTCGGTTTCAAAATGCAAACCGTAAACCAAACCGAATCATGCGGTTCTGTTAGAAAATGACCCAAATAAATCCGCACCAAATGCGGTTTTTTACAGTTTTGATTTGGTTCAGTTTGATTTTCCGATTTTCTATTGGGCCGGTTCAGTTTTTAACACCCCTATGAATATTTGTCAGGAGGGAGAGGAGGGTGTAATTTAGTGAAAAATAAAATGTCATATGATATGCAAAATAATCTTTTTTCTAAAACTTTTATTTTTACTTTTATTAGGAATTTATAGTTTTTCTATAAAAAAAATTCTATAATTTTCAAGAAAAACACTGCGTAGTTTTATTTGGGATCAAAAGACTAATACAAGAACAATAATAAATAAATTAAAGGGTCTTCAATTGTTGTAACGGAGTGTCGTCAAGAACAAATCAAAACTTTGAGAAAGATTGAGTTTCTTGAACAAACACAAAAAATCCTATTAGATTTTCTCGAAAAAGAGAAGAAGAAGAAGAAGAAAATCAGAATTGATTATAACTGTTTTACTATTCACTTACTCTATAAGGGTTTAAAGATTACAAGTGAATAAAAGCAATCAATCTCTCTCAACAACTTGAGAGAACTAATCTATTTATATACTACTAAGCTAATTTAAACATTTGACCTAAATTAATGCGCCCTATTTAACATGCTAACAAATTTAGCATTATCGACTACTGCATGCTAGAGCACATTTTGACTACAACATGTAGGACTTCGACAATAACCTGTAAACAAACCTTGACAATATACTTAAACTCTAACGAACCAAGAAACTATTTCTGTCGAAATACTAGAGTTCGATCCAAAAGCTCACAGGATGTCGTTCAACAGCAAGTGATTTTTTTATAACTCAAAATAAAGTCCACCATATCTAAGAGTAAGAGAATAAATGAATCAAACCAAAATTATATACTAATTCTTCTATATTTTAAAGTCCACCATGTCGAAATACATACTTTTTAACTGTTAAAAATATGTATAATGTTAAAAAAAAATTCTTCTATATTTTTTTAAGTTAAAAATTGCCAATGAATCAAACCAAAATTATATACTAATTCTTAATTAATTTAACTGTTTAAAATAAAATAATGTGTTAAAAATAAACTAATTTATTGTATAGTTTAGGGTATCTTACATTATTTTAGTTTAATAACACATCATGTATTATTATTTAGTTTAAAATACACTTATCTTACATTTTAAACTTGAAGAATATTATATATTTGTCATCAATAAAAAACAGTATCACTTTTTCTTTATTTTTTTTCTTTTTAATTTTTAAAACCCAAAACAAAACTTCTAACATTTATTTTAGTGAATTTTTTTTTGGAATAACCATATTTTTAAAAAAAATTCCAAAAATAACTAGGTTTTCAAAAATATTACACAAATGTCACTTTTCACCAAAATATTGCACGTTGTCGCCAGGGGGGGTGGCAACAACAATGGGCTTTGGGTGTATTCGCCAGGCCCAATGGCGCCTATGTGCATTTTTTAGGTGTTGTCGCCACCCCCCCTGGCGACAACACCCCCCCTTTATTTTTTTTTTCTTTTTTTTTTTGTAATTTTTTTTTCTTTAACATAATGTATTCTAAATTTTTTTTATGTTATATTTTGCAAATATTATTTCAACATGGATTTTTTAAATAATTATTTTTTTCAATATTAATGTAATTTTCAATATTAATGTAATTTTTTTCAATATTAATGTAATTTTTTTCAATATTTCCTCTTAATTTTTTTTTCAATATTAATGTAATTTTCAATATTTTTCAATCTTATTTTCATTATTTCCACTTAATTTTTTTCATTATTTCCTCTTAATTTTATTCATTGTTTCCTCTTAATTATTGTTTTCAATATTAATGTAATTTTCAATATTAATGTTATTTTTTTCATTATTTCCTCTTAATTTTTTTTCAATATTAATGTAATTTTTTTCATTATTTCCTCTTAATTTTTTTCATGGTAATATATTTTAGGTTATTTTTTACTTTCAATATTAATGTTTTCGGTACTATTTTCTCTTAAATCTTTGTAAATTTTATTGGTTCCAAATATTTTCTCCATGGTAATATTTGGTAATTTCCTTCAATTCAAACCATGAATTTTTTTTTATTTAGTAATTTTTTTTGTGTTGTAACCCATAAAATTTATAAAAAAAAAAGTTCATTTCATTGAAAAAGTAAATTACAAACATCATCGAAACTAATAACTATGTTGTGGAACTAGATCCACGATTGGGACATTTGGTCCTATTATGTCCTACCTCACGACATATACTACACTTCCTCTGCATTTTTTCAGTTACGTCCATCTCGGTTCTAATACGCCTGCTGTTTGGTCGTCCGCTTTTATTTCGACGCATTAAATCGTTATGCCAAACTGTTTCCCCCTCGTACACAGGCCAATATGCTTCCATTGCTACCACCGGGAAGTAATTGTCGTATACGTTGAGCAGCGTTGAAACCTTGTAAATTTCCGATACCAAAGATAATGCATCAAAGTGAGTATGTGAACATGCTGCAAGGACATGGGAGCAAGGCATGCGATATGCTTGAAATTGGCCACAGTCGCACCAACGATCTGGGATATTGACGCGATACTGTTGTCGTGGAAGTCCCTGGTTGTGGTCAATTGTTTCCTTTACACTGAAGGTGTGGCCATGACGGTCGAACTCGGTCACCCGATGAGTGTTACCCTTGGCAGATTCCTGTTGTATATATTTCATGCAGACATCGCTATATACCTGTTGTGTTTGTAACACTGAATTCCACCTCTTACCTCGTGTGGCGAACAAAGTTGCCATCCGAAAATACGTAGCACTAACAATGGCAGTTACAGGTAGGTTTCGTATGCCTTTGAAAACCCCGTTCATTGATTCCACAAGATTTGTAGTCATGTGGCCCCACCTAGCCCCATCGTCGTATGACCTAGTCCATCTTGCTCTATCAATGCTGTCAATCCACCTCCCTGCATCTGGATTTGTCAATGCTATTTCTCGGCGGTAGTATTGAAATCCAGGTTGGTTTAAGGCATACCCCGCGTTCACCAAGTGGTTCTTCAAAAATTTATCCTTGATCTCTCTCATAAAATTCTGTGCTATGTGCCTAATACAGTAGACATGCTTAGACGGAGGGTTGTGCCAACCATTTGCCGGATTGTTGTATGCGCTGTCAATAGAAGCGTGCCTGTCAGAAATCAAACAAAGATTAGGTTGTGGAGCGACTCTAGCTCGGAGATTCTTCAGAAAGAAACCCCAAGCAGCAGCTGTTTCGCCTTCTACCAAAGCAAATGCTATTGGAAAAATGTTGCTATTTCCATCCTGCGCGACCGCCATCAACAAAGTTCCCTTGTATTTCCCATACAGCCACGTTCCATCAATTTGAATAATCGGCTTGCAAAAACCAAAACCGACGATGCATGGTTGAAACGCCCAGAATAGTCTATGGAAGATTCCATTACCTTCGAGAGGGGTTCCGTCCTGGGACTGTGCCGGCAGTGTCTCCAATATACTAACAGTCCCAGGTGAATACAATTGCAGTGCAGCCAGGTAGCAAGGAAGTTGTTGGTACGATTCCTCCCAGTTGCCGTAGACTCTTTCAATTGCTTTCTGTTTCGCCAACCAAGCCTTTCTGTACGAAGGTCTGTATTTGAACACAGAAACGCAATGAGAAATAATTGTCTTCACCTTCAGGGATGGGTCAGTTTCGACCAGAGGAATGATGGTATGACATATCATGTCATGACTGAGTTTTCGATGATCTTGCGCCATGTTAGTGGTGACGCAGGTGTGGGCTTGAGATATCGAACGTATCACCCACGCGTTAAACTTCTTTCTGAACGATGCCTTCAGCATGTATCCACATTCCGGGTTTTTGCATGCAATAGTGACTCTCTCTGGATTTGATCGATCGGCTTTAAAATCAACACAATTTGCTAAGTGCCAATTTTTTATAGCCAACAGACAATCATCCTTCGAACGAAACGTGTCACCCTCTTTTAACTCCTCGCTTGACCTCATGTATGGATTGTAGAACATATCGGACGATGGCTCGTCCTCTCCTAAATTTAGCGTTGTGAAATGTGCCGGAGGTGAATATGCATGTGTATCCGGTACTGGATCCGGTACTGGAACTTCTTCGTCACCTTCATCTTCGGATTCACGATTCACCAACTCATCAACAACATCTTCTATATCAGTTTCTTCGTCAATGACATGTTCGGGTTGTTGTTCGTCATCAACAACAGGATCAATAACTTGTGACTGAATATTTTGCGAAGGAGCATTTTGTTCAACCACTACGTACAGTTCCAGATAATCATAACCAAAATACTCATGGGTGAGGAACATGTTTTGGACCTCTAAGTCAGTTGTTATCTCTGATTGACAAAACATGACTGAGTTGTTAGGTTGAAGAAGGGGTTGTCGGTAAAATATCTGAGACACTGGTTCTCTTATTTTGGATTCGATTTTCCTTTTTAGATAAGAGAAATCTGATTGTCTATTTAGAGCAAAACGTGCTGAGTTTGTGTTTTTAAATAGAAAACCGTTTGTGTCGCAGTGGTATGTCTCACCATTCATATGAACACGAACTTTGAACTGCGAGGTGGATGCCATAATTTTGATATGTGTTTGTGAAAGAGGAAATGTGAGAATTGTGTTGTGTTGTAAAAGGAAGAAATGTTTGGGAAAGTTGTGATGGTTGTAAAAAATAGTATGTGAAGTAGTTCCTATATATCATGCAAGAAATCTTACACAAGGGTAATGCATGCAAGAAATTAAGCAATAATTCTGCACAAGATAGTAACTTTGACATGACTAATGCATGCCACAAGAGAATCTCGTCCCCACCTCTTACACAAGGGTAATGCATGCAAGAAATGAAGCAATAATTCTGCACAAGATAGTAACTTTGACATGACTAATGCATGCCACAAAAGATAGGGCTGCATGCATGAAGATAGGGGGAATCGTTGCAGGAATCTATCAGGAATCGCTTCAGGAATCATTACAGGCGCATGCTAGGGTACAGGAACTCGTTTCGGACGCATGCGAAGGACAGAAAACAGATGGGGACCATGTGGGGCCCTAATTTGTATTCTTCAAAATTATTGTTTATGTTTTTCCCTTGTAAATGAAACCCTAATTGTCCCTCTATAAATTAGGGTTTCTTGTGTGCATCAGTACACACACGAAAAAAATGAGATCTCGAATAAGGCCAGATAGCACGCAACGGACTAATGAGCCTCCACCACCTGTAAGGCGTTTGGACTATCAACCTCCCATAGTTCGAAGGAACGGATACGTTATTTTCTCTGCCGTCAAACCTCCCATGCAGGTAATGTTTTGGAACATTCAATCCATGGACCAGCTTAAGAGAACCCTTCTCAGGTTTTTGGAGGGAGAGTGGAGTCAAGGCGAACAAATCAGATCTATCAAGAGACTTAGAACAAGGGGAGGTGCTTTTCTTGAAAGACAGCGTTGGTGGGAGACAATGGAGGACGACATTCAATGCACTCGAATGATGGAGGACAGAGAAGACATTGTCCTAACCGTTGTAATATCCTAGATGTTGCAGTTTCTTTATCATTTCAGCTACTTCTGTACCGTTGCGTTAAATGCTCTGAGCATATATTAATGAAATGTTTTTTTAACATTACAAAGTTTCCAATTAGTATTGAATTTATTAATAATTAGCAAAATTATTTTCCGCGGTATTTCACCCACTATAAATAAAGGTGTGTGTGTGTGTGGAGTTGAAGCACCAACTCTTTCTTCATTCTTACTGCAAACACTAAAAATGAACTCAGTTTGGGCTGTCGTTTTTTTTGAGGAAGGTAGTCACATGCGTGTCTGCCTTAACCCCCATTGGAATTTCCAGAGAATTGTTAGAGCCATCAACACTGGGTTTCGTCAACTAAATGGTCCGACCAGAAAAGTTAAACAGATAGATTACCGTTGTCCATACATTACGTTGACGGATAATAATCCAGAAGGCACCTACATGTATTATTGGGACCGTGTGAAAGACGATGTGGACGTGGATCTAATGTTTTGGACACACAGTGGAGAGGTTAACCGAGGCGTTGAAAATCCACTTGTTCTTGCAGTGATACTCGAGTAGTTTAGATTAAGTGTTGTTGTGTTTGTTGCAATGATCGAGCGTGTACTACAAGTTGTTATGTGTTATTTTCTTAGATGTTTTAGTTTCTGTGTTGGTTATTGTCAATGTACCTTTTTAATGAATGAATGAATTAATGTTTTCCATAATATATATATCTGCGCTAGTTTAATATAAAAGTCTCAAAATCTATTATAATTGTATGTTTTAAATGAATTAAAAATTATGATAATGCATGTCACAAATTATGATAATGAATTAAAATCTATTATAATATAAAATTCTCAAAATCTAACATAAACATGACAAGACCAGACTAATGCATGTCACAAAAGATGCTCGTCCCCACCTCTTACACAAGGCTAATGCATGCAAGAAATGAAGCAATAATTCTGCACAAGATTCAAATATGACATGACTAATGCATGTCACAAAAGATGCTCGTCCCCACCTCTTACACAAGGCTAATGCATGCAAGAAATGAAGCAATAATTCTGCACAAGATTCAAATATGACATGACTAATGCATGTCACAAAAGATGCTCGTCCCCACCTCTTACACAAGGCTAATGCATGCAAGAAATGAAGCAATAATTCTGCACAAGATTCAAATAAGTATATGTGTTAAATGAATTAAAATAAAAATAAAAACATCTAAATAAAAAATAAAAGTATATGATAAATCGGTGCATGCAATGGTTTAACATTATTTAGCATGACAAGAATGCATGCCTCTATAGCAATCTAGTCCCCCCACCGCAGACATGACAAGACAAGACACTGCAGGGAATCTCGTCCCCACCACAGACTTGACGGGACAAGACACTGCATGGAATCTCGTCCCCACCACAGACATGACGGGACAAGACACTGCAGGGAATCTCGTCCCCACCACAGACTTGACGGGACAAGACACTGCAGGGAATCTCGTAATAACCTATGCATTTTGGCTATAAATATGTTCCCAAACTTGTTCATTTTCTTCATCACCTCTTATACTTTCATCAGAGCAATTTATCATCAGAGCAACTTTGTGCTTCATCATCAACAAACATGTCTCTCCTAACTATGGGTCAAGAGCATCGAGGCACCATTGCAAACATTGCCACTTATGTAAGTTTGAGTAAACACTTAATTTTTTTTACTTAAATTTACTAATTTCAAATACTTATGGGAGGTGTTTTTTTTATAGGATGTCAAGAGATTTAGGACCCGTGCTGGTAAGATGAATGCTCCTGACCCTTTGATTGTGGACTACGTTAAACGTGCGGGATTTGGTGAGGTAATGAACTTAACACATACCTCAGTTGATATGAAGTTTATATTAGCATTGTGTGAGCGTTGGAGGCCTGAGACTCATACTTTTCACCTTCCAATGGGTGAATGTACCGTCACTCTAGAGGACGTGTACATGTTGTTGGGTCTCAAAACAAATGGAAAGGCAGTGTATGGAAATGTCCAACAACCAAACGCCCTATGCGTCGAATTGTTGGGTGTGGATTTAATAGAGGGTGAGGGGCAACAAAGGGGTAGGGGCCAAGGTATAAAGCTTGCTGGCCTTCAGGAAGCTTATGTTGGGCTTAAATTGGATCAGTTTTCTGACGAAGAAACTATACTGCGGAAAACTAGGATGTATATTATGTTGTTGTTTGGTAGGTTTCTATTTCCCGAAGGCACGGGAAATAGTGTTAATTTTATGTACTTGTGTTTACTTGGGGACATTGATGCAATAAAGACATATAGTTGGGGTTCGGCTGTGTTGGCATACCTATATAGTTCCTTATGCAAATGTGCAAAAAAGGATAGTTGTACATTTAGTGGATGTGCATTCTTGCTACAAGCATGGGCATGGTGGAGGATGCCGGTATTGGCCCCTGCAAATCCAAACAGTTACGCCTTCCCTTACGCTTCAAGGTAACTTTTGGATCTTATTTTAATTATTGCTTTTTATTCTATTATTATTTGTAACTATATTGATTTATGTCTTTTAATGTGTTTAGGTTCAATGCACTCGGAATGGATTGGTCCAAAACGCCTGATTCCAAAATCATTTTCTACCGCCAGCTATTAGATCGACTAGGACCCCAAGAAGTAATACCTCTAAAAATGTCCATTTTCTAAATATATTTTTAAAAATAACTATCTTCTATATTCTGAAATTAATATTATTTGCTTTGCAGTTTATTTGGCGTCCTTACTTGGAATTGGACCACGTACCCGACCTTGACGAGGCGGCTATTTGGACAGCAAAATCACCCATCATACGGTTCACCACTGTGGAGATGCACCCGAGTGACCGTGTGAAGCTCCAATTCGGCATGCATCAAGGTATCCCTGACCCACCTGAGCCTGACTGTTTGGGACGTTGGCATCTTGCGAAGGTTAGCGAACAGTGGTACGTACAAAATTACAAGTCCTTTGCCATAGAGCAGCGTAAAATATGGGCTCGTCGATCAAAAACGGTTCTAGAATTTCCTGTGGCGCCGGGAGAAATGAAGCCAACTGTTGAGTATGTAAACTGGTACAGGACCGTCACAAATCCTGAAATGATTGTGTCTGCCCCTTTCTATTTAGCTGACCCGCGAGCACAACCTCCATATTTTGGAGGACAACAACAACCACCACCAATTTACCACCAACAACAACAACACCCACCGCCACCAAATTACCAACAACAACAACAACCACCACCAAATTACCAACAACAACATTACCCACAACAACACCACCAACAACAACAAAGTTACCACCAACAACCAATGCAACCACAAACACCTTTTTACCAACAACATTCCCAACAACTCCACCCGTTTTTTTCATCCCAAACTCAACCACAAAATCAAGATTTCCATGCAGGGAGCTCTTCTAGATCACATTTCCAAGAATTCCATGCGGGGGGCTCTTCAAGATCACCACTAATGACCCCCGACATGGGCATAGAAGAAGAATACCCGCAATACACCACATTCGACCAACACACATCACAGTACCCCAGCCAACAATTTGACCTCAACACACCGCCACAACCATTGTATTTTAACCAAACCGGATCCACCACCAACTTCCAAAACTTCCAGGCCGCACCCACTAGGAGAAATTTTAACCCGCCTAGACACAGCTTCGACAGCGCCGCGGGCACCCGCCTATCCTATGGAGGGAATTCTATAGGTCAAGATGTTGAAGACCCAGGTTTCATTCAGGGACCGTCGACTATGGCACAAGACGAACCAAATAGAGGGGGGCGTCGTCGCGGAAATAGGGGGGCATTACCAACTCGTGACCCGTCTACACGAACCATTCGGCAACCTCAATGTGGATCGTACCATGGTCCACGTGGCGCGCAATAAGATTTTTATTTGTATCTTCAATGTATTTTGTAATGTTTTTAATTATAATGTATTTGTATCGTTAATGTTTTTTGAAATGTCTTTAATTTTAATGTATTTCTATCGTCAATGTATCGTTATTGTATCTTAATATATAATTATTTTAACGAATGTCCAACTTATATTTTAATGTATTTAATATTTTTTAAAATAATATTATTTTTTTAAAAAAATATTTAATCTTAAAATTTATTTTATAATATAAATATAACATTGTTTTACTAACCAACTTCACAACTATATTAACCACAAAAATATAAGTTATTAATTAATTATTTTACTTATAATTCATTAACTACTTCCACTACTGAATTTACCCATAAAATATATATTATTAACCATGTTCAGACACTAAATTATAAATAAGTTAATTAACATTTATATTCCAAAAATAATTTTAACAAGATACATAAAAAAAACAATATAAAAAAATTATTGAAAAATTGTTGTTAAAAAAATTGTTGTTAGAAAAATTGTTGTTAGAAAAATTGTTGTTAAAAAAAAAACTAACAAAAAATTATTACAAAATTGTAGTTATTAAAAAAAAAATACTGAAAAAAATTAAGAGAAATTAATGTTAAAGAAAAAAAATTACAAAAAAAAAAGAAAAAAAAATAAAGGGGGGGTGTTGTCGCCAGGGGGGGTGGCGACAACACCTAAGAAATGCACATAGGCGCCATTGGGCCTGGCGACTGCTCCTAAAGTCCAGTGTTGTCGCCACCCCCCTGGCGACAACGTGTATTTTTTAGCAAAAAATGGACATTTGGGGAAATATTTTGAAAAGTTGGTTATTTCTGAAATTTTTTTTAAAAAATTGGTTATTCAAAAAAAAAATTCTATTTTAGTTTCTTAATATTTAAAACTTATAAATAAAAACTAATCGTTAGTTGGTCCAGTGATAATTGACTGAAGCTTCAGTGATAATTGACGTTGTACTTAATTTTTCTTACGTGTATGAAAATAACCATACTCCTATCTTGTAGCCTGATACGCAAGTGTGACATCACTTAGTGGCCCAGCAATTAACACTTTTCCATCAACCAACCAACCACTCCCTCCAATTAATATTTTCTGACATTGAAAAAGTCCACATAAAAACTGTTGAGCACATGAACCGTTTTTTCTTTTTAGTGAAGACGCCAAATTAGTGATCGTCACCGGCAATCACTTATTCTGGAAATAACGCGTATCCTGTTTAGAGTGGATGGAGCGCTCATCACTTGCCACAAATAGACTCAATTGCGTTGCGTTTGGAAAAATTATCAAAGTGTGAGGTAAGGTAAATAGTAAAATTACATCAGAGCTACACAATTAACTGTAATGGATGAATGAAGTGATCATATAATGTCTTTGTGTTGCCTTTTCTTTTTCTTCTTTATTTACACAAATTTTAAAAATATATAAAATAATAAAATTACACTATTTGGTATCCCTTAAATTTATTTGAATAAATATTTATCATTTAATCAAACAATAATATTTATTATTTAATTAAACAGTAGTACTCCATCTGTTAACACATCACTTTTATTTTAAAATAAATTAACATTTTAAATAAATTTTTCCTAAAAATACTACTACCCAAATAAAATACATGTGTCAAAAATTTTTTTAAAAAAATCTACTTTAACTTTTTCTTTTTACATAATCAAACTCAATCCATTTCACTAAATAATTGTTGCTCAATTTAAATAGAAATAGAATGAAGAAATGTATGTCTAGTCGAATAATTGTCTGCTTTAACTAATAAATAGGCAACTGAATTCGTCTAACGCTTAATAAATTTTACTTCAAAGTCAAAATGTAAAAATGTAAAGTTAACAAGTTCTTAATACTAGATATGATTGCACATAATTTAGAATTACCACCATAAATTGCATGAATAGCTTGCACCACCATTTGAGAATTACTCTAAAAAATAATATGATCCATTTGCATCTGAATGACCCCATGCACAACTTCTTTTAATGCTAATGCTTCTCTTCTATGACAATATAAAGTCCAACATCCCAAGTTGTTCCCTCCATGATGAATCTTTCATTGCAATCTCTAAAACACCACCCCCTGTTTGTTGTTCCCTGTTGTTTATTAAATTTAGCATCAACATTACATTTCACCCATCTTCCACACCTCCTTCACATAATTGACACATAGTATGACTCAAAACATATTGTTGCCAAAGTCGACCTCGGGTAGGAAGACAACTATGACAGATCCGCCAAAGCAAGTGCTTAGTTTTTGGTGGAGCTCTTATCTTCCACAAACTACACCAACCGCCTTCTACATTTTGCCCTCTTTGATTGCTTTGAACTTGCATCCATAATTTATATATCGTTTTAACACTATATACACCGTTTTTCTCCTCTTTCCAAACCAAGCAATCCTCACTAACCTCCTCCAAAAGCGAAACCTTCATATTTTTTCTTAACTACATTGTAAGAAAACAACTGCTCAATTTTTAGGGTATCCCATTGTTTAACATTAGCAAGTAACAGATTGTTAACCTTCAAATTATGCACATCTTGACCTTGTGGTGCTTCTACAAGCTTCTCTAGACATAGCTCGAGTTATTTCCAAGATTAGTTTCAAAGAAATAGGACCAAGGGAAATATTTTGCTTTAAAAAGTCTAGCTACTAGAGTATTCAATTTTGTCATTATATGCCACCATTGCTTCTCCACCATAGCCAAGTTAAATGCCTTAAAATATTGAAAATCAAGGCCCCCTTCATTATTAGGACAAGTCAAACTTTCCCATGCAATCCATCTAATCCCTTTATTGTTATTACCTCCTCCCTACCAAAATGAATTCAACATTTCCTCTATATCTCCCACCCTGGTATCAGGTATGATAAATACACTCATAACATATGCAAGTATTACTTGAAGAACTGATCTGATCATTACCTCTTTGTCTACCTTGGATAGGAAACCTTTCCACGAGTTAATTCTCTTCCAAATACGGTCCTTTATGAACGAAAGGTTTCCTTTTTACTTCTTCTAATCATTGAATGCAGTCCTAAATATGTTCTCGTTCCTAGAACATGACGAACACCCATTAGGAAAGAGATCATCTTGAGCTGGTTTACTACTATTGCAGCTGAAGAGCACATCTGATTTGGTCATGTTAAATTCTTGAGCCGATGTTTTTGCATACACGCTAAGAATCTCCATAAGATCCCCCACTTCAGATAAATTGGCCCGGAAAAATAGAAAACAACCATCATCAAAAAGTAGATGGGACACCTTAGGTGCTCTACTACATATCTTAACTTCATATATGTCTCCTCTATCTACTGCTCTTATAATGAGAGAGGAAAGGCCTTATGCTATTAGGATAAAAAGATATAGAGAAAGAGAATCTCCTTGCCTCAATCCCTTTCCTGGATGAATTGGTCTGACTCAATCCAAATTAACCAACATTGAATAATGCACATAAGATACACACATCATCGCCCATTGTGCCCACCTATTCACAAATCCCATCCGACTTAAAACCCTCTTAAAAAACTTCAGACAACTTGGTCATATGCTTTACTTATATCAATATTGAGTGCTAGCTCCCCTATATTACCTCTTATATTACACTTTAGTGCATGTATTACCTCAAAGGCTATCAAAGCGTTACCTATAATAGACCTACCTTATGTAACACACATGAATTGTCGCATCATTTAATCATAATTGTTAGAACATAGTTTGGTTCTATATCCTTGTAATAGTTTTGATGATAACAAATAAATATTTTTAATAAGAACATATATGCACTCTAATCGTATAAATAAATATGCAGCAAAATATTAGAAGTTCTGAAGTACTCTAAAGAAGAAAACAAAGCTATGATAGTGATTTCTCATTAGCAGAAGGCTGCATTGAGGGAAGTTTACAAGAACAAGAAGTTATGATGCTAGAGCAGGAAGTTTACAAGAACAAGAAGTTCTGATGCTAAAACGCTTCACAAACACCAATGAACAAAGCTGCAACTTATGCTCTGATAAGAAGCTTCCATACAATCATCAAGTAAAGTTCTGAATGCTCTTTAATGGATATGATACTCTGATGATCAGAAGATCCACGGTACGTTAAAAACATTAATACATGATCAAACAAAGTAACGGCTGGAACACTATTTCTATGGAAAGAATCTCTATCTTTGGAAAAAGCATTAAATCACATATTATTAACCTTCTAAAACAAGTGAATGTGTCTTTCAACGGATCTCCTAATTCACTCTATATAAAGGAGACAGTGGTGGTGAATCAAAGTAGAACTGTCACGCACGAAAATACTAAGAGCACTCAAAATCACTCTCATACATTTTATCTCTTATTTTATATTGTGCTATATTTTGTGTATACATCACAATAGTGATACAGCTTACTAGAAGTATTTTTGTAAACACATTAAGTTATTGTTTTAAAACTGTTATTCCTTGAGTAAATCGGGTTGTGGTTTGATCTCAAGAAGACTTTGACAATTGTCTTCGTGTATTATAATCAAAGTTTTTATTAGTGGATTAAGACATCGAGAGAGAGAGGGGCAAAATCACCTTGGTAGGGTGAACTGGAGTAGTTTGAGTTCAAACAAACCAGGATAACCAAACGTGTCACTTTGCTTTAATTTTTTAAAACCTCAATTCAAACCCCCTTTCTTGTGTTTTTCTTTTCTTTAATTGGCATCAGAGCGTCTGGTTCTAGGTGCTAACACTTAACAGTGTCAAAAAAAGATCCTAGCAAGAAAATACTATGGCAGAACCTGTTCAGAATAAAAATAATGATGACTATGATGATAAGGGCGGAATCAGTGGCAAACCCCCAATGTTCGATGGTGAAAAATTCGATTAATGGAAGGACAAAATCAAAAGTTTCTTTCTAGCTTATGACGCTGATCTCTAGGATATGGTGACCGATGGCTATACTCAACCGGTTGATGCAAGTGGTCTGAAGATCAAGAGAAAGAGTATGACTGATTAATAAAAGAGAGAATTCAGAAATCATCACAAGGCCAGAATAATTCTCTTAAGTGCTATTTCATACATAGAGTATGAGAACATCACAAACAGAGACTCTGCAAAAAACATATTTGATTCTCTGAGAATGACGCATGAAGGCAACACTCAAGTCAAAGAGACCAAAGCCCTTGCACTCATTCATAAGTACGAAGCTTTCAAGATGGAAGAAGATGAAATAATTGAGACAATGTTCTCAAGGTTTCAAATTCTAGTTGCTGGTCTGAAAGTTCTGGACAAAGGATACTCAACAGCAGATCATGTAAATAAAATCATCAGAAGCTTACCAAAGAAATGGAGACCCATGGTCACAACCCTAAAGCTTGCTAAGAATCTGAACGAAATATCTCTTGAAGAACTCATCAGCTCCCTGAGAAGTCACGAGAGAGAGCTAGAAGAAGATGAACCCTATAATAAAGATAAGTATCTTGCTTTTAAATCTAATAAAAAATATGAAACTAAAGCTTTTCAAGCAGAAGAAGAAAGCTTAGAAGGATACTCACCAGAAGAAGACGAACTATCTCTTCTCTCTAGAAGGGTCCAACAACTATGGAAGCACAGACAAAAGAAAATAAAAAATCCTAAAAGATCAAATGATTACTCTGGATCATCTTCTCGACACAAAAAGTCTAGAAACAAGGAGATTGTTTGTTACGAATGCAAGGAACCTGGTCACTATAAAAGCGACTGTCCTAAACTGCAGAAAGAAAAGCCAAAGAAGAGTTTCAAAAAAGGTAAGAAGAAAAGCTTTATGGCTACGTGGGATGACTCAAAATCTTCTGAAGCAAAATCTGAATCAGAAGATGAACATGCCAACATCTTTTTGATGGCCAGCATATCAGATGACACTAACTCATCAGAATCAAACTCAGAAGAAGAGGTATTCTCTAACTTTTCTAGATCTCGATTAGAAGATAGTCTGTCAGAAATTCTTGAAAAATATCAGCAACTTCAACTCAAATACAAGAACCTGAAGCATGGTCTAGTATCTCACACTGAAGAAACTAGGAAACTAAAAGCATAAAATGTTGAGCTAAGAGAAAAACTTTTTAAACTTAAAATTGAAAACTCTGTTATTAAAAATGAATTACAAAAAGCTCAGAAAGAATCTGACTCAGAAGTTTTAACTAGTTCTAATAACATCATAAAACAATATGATCATAGTTTTCAAAAATTTCTAGCTAAAAGCATAGATAGAAGCAAGATGGCTTCAATGATCTATGGAGTTAATAGTAATTATAGAAAAGGCATAGGATATGTGAAACCAAAAGGAGAAAAACCATATCAACCTAAGCATGTTGATGATATGGTCATAAAATTCACACCGATAAACTCTCACTTACATATGGACACACACATGATATAAAATACACTAGCAAATCTTATTCTACAAATTCTCTTGAGAAACAAAAACTCAATCAGAATTTAGTAAACTCTAACAAATAAGGACCCAGAAAGATATGGGTACCTAAGGATAAAATCATCGATGTTGAAGATGTCTTTAATAGCATGATTGAAACACCAATCATGGTACCTGGACTCTGGATGCTCTCGACACATGACAGGAAGAAAGCATATGTTCCAATCTTGCTGGAGCTCATAATCCTCGAGATCAACTGGGCACGAGTCAAAAGGATTCTCTCCCCCTCAGTCTCATCCTCCGCAGGGAGAACAGAAGACTCTAACTCATAACTCAGCTACGCAGTCCGTCACGCTCCTCCATTACGGACTCAAGCTCTTTGGTCTTCTTGCCCAAGTCATCAACCAAACCGACCTGTATTTCGTATTGCACTTATAATTTTAAAAGTCCAACTCCAATAGATCGAACTTCTCCTCGAGTTCCTTATACTTAGACTGCACCTGCTGTAAATCTTTTAACAAGCAGGTCTTCACATCGTTCAGGGCAACCGCAGCCCCACGACCCTCATCACGGCCTCAACATCTCGAATGAGCCCTTCCCTCCTAGCTTCCTTGTCGAGACCCGGGATGAATCTTGCCACCTCTTCGTGCATGAGAAGGGAATTATTCCCGGTTAAGAGCCCTTTATAAAGGTGACAAGGAGGTAACACAAAATGCTCCCCTGCATCGGCCTCTTTATCCTCGATTTGGCCAACCGCAAAATTCTCCTCAATTCTTTGCTTTTTAGAAAGCTTCTCTTGCGGGACTAGGCTACCCTCAGTCGACGTTGGAAAGCCCCCGGGAGTGACGAGCTTGGCATCAATTTTAATCTAAGAAACACGACCTTTGGCTTTAGCCCCCTTTGCGGCTCGCAACATGACCATACACTCGCGAAGGTCAGCCATTTCACTTTCAAAAAAGTATGGTTAGCACAACACAAAAAAGCATACACGAGCATAAAAAGAGCGTATCTTATATCTAGCAAGTATATGGCCTCCCCGTCCGAACGACAATTGAGGAGTGCCTTCGTGTTTATATAACAAGGAGCATAAACAGGTTGCCTGTGAGCGTCGTAAATTTGGTTTTCATCAGGAGTCGTACACCACGCCTGTGCAAAACTTTGGACATACCCCAAAAGCCGCTCGTAAGCAGCACAATCATCATTGTTCAGATCTTCGTCTTTGAAAATATACTGCTCAGTTCCCCTTTCAAAATGGTCATACTGCCACTCAAGGGGAAATCTACATTCGAGCCTCGTCTTCACCTCCCTGTCTTCCTCAAACTCCACAGAGTCAAAAAGGGTCGCGTCCACGGATCAGGTAAGAGGCTTCACTACGAAGTATCTATCCTCAAAGTTTTTGACAAAATCCATATATATTCGAAACAGCTTCTTCGGCTGCTTAAGGGATACCCAGCTATGCCTCCCATCGGCACTGTCTTTCCGCTATACATGGAAAAACCCAAAGAACAAAGGTCGGGTAGAGGTGATCTCAAGATAACGACAAACAAGCTCAAAGGCCCACAAGAAAGCGATCGCGTTAGGGAGGAGATGAGAAGGAGCCAACTGCAGCCAGTTGAAAACATTCATTTGCAAGTCGCTAAAGGGCAACCATATCCCCCGCCTCTTTGAAAGCAGACTCATACATTGGGAAACAAGACCCTTGATATGACTAGCAACTTTCACGACTCTCCGACCCTTCCTCTATGTCCTCGATTGTATTAAAGGCCTCTCCAGGAGCCGCGGCAAAACGCAAAGCTATATTCAAGGGGTTGGGTGCAACCCAATTGACGATACGACGCCTTTTAGGTACAGGCACCGCCCTATCCTCGCCGTTGTCGACCACCCTCTCTTCCTCGGGGATGATCATCTCAGGTTGATCTTCATCCATTTTACCTGAAAGCATAAGGAAACAGTGAATTCGACTGAACTCAAATCCACCCTCCCACCGTGAATCAAGTGAAAGGGCAAGGAGGAAGTGGACTAACAAACGCCCCGGGTGGCAAGGATTCCGACCTCATCGGGACGCTGCTAGTTCTCCACGGATAATTCATGAACCTCATCGGGAGATTCTTAAAACTTCCTTCGTAGAAAACTAATAACCCTCCCCGACAGATTCATGATCTCTTCGGGGAAACCATAGGCTCCCGCGTAAATTGACGAAACTCAACGCCAGGAATTCTCGAATCTCCTCGTATCATTTAACGTCTCATCGGTACATGCATAAATATTCATAGATCTAAATCGGGAAACGCATGAACTTGCAATGGATCTCATCCTAAGCTTACCTAGATTCCTAACACCCTCTAAACCCAAATTCCTAACAATCTCTAAAAATGTCGAAAATCTTTACATAAACATACAAAATTAAGAGGCGGATTTACTTACTTGTTAGCATGAGAGATGTGACGAGAGAATATTGCAACTTAGTGGGAAGAAGAACTTCGGAGCGCGAGGACAAGTGAAGCAGAGCTAAAGGGAAAAACTTAGGAAAGATTTCAAATGATCCTCTTCACCCCTTTTTATACCCGATACTGTACAGAGAAGCAAAAAGGAGGGTCATCATTACCTAGACTTTCAATCTCTCCTAGATAATGATGACACTTTACCATCTGCCACGCATGACGTACTAGTTCACTTCGTGTCATAATGACACTTTATTAGCCGCCACGTGTGGCGTTCCTGACACCTTGCACTTTCCCAAGGCAGCGTTTCCCATTCCTGAATACAATTCTCCTTTCGAGATTCTAATTATCAACTAACTACCTCCTCGACAACAAAAATATTCATGGCTCTTTGCGAGCACGGTCCCGAGACCGAGGGTTCACCTCCTCGGCATGACACTCCTGACTGGTCACATACGTGCCAGAGCTAAAATTCTCCTCGAACCAAGCATCGAAAAAACATGTCGCCACGCCACGACCGTAGAACCTCCTCGGTCACGATGAACAAACTGACTC
This sequence comes from Vicia villosa, assembly GCF_029867415.1. Classification (NCBI taxonomy): domain Eukaryota; kingdom Viridiplantae; phylum Streptophyta; class Magnoliopsida; order Fabales; family Fabaceae; genus Vicia; species Vicia villosa. Next base: position 59,062,995 of record NC_081186.1, read on the forward strand.
AAAGTCATTACTCCTTTGAGCAGAAGCAACGACTTGGGAGACTCCTATTTTGGACTAGGCCCGAGCAGGCCCATCATCGAGTAGGGCCAGTTTAGTGTTAAAGCCCAAATCGATTACCGCCCCTTTGTGACAGTTGGAGAGCTTTTATTCACGTGTCCCACGTAGAGCACATGGTCAATTGCCTAGCGGGAGATTTGGGCTTCCTCTCCCGAACCCTACGGGCAGTCCACCCAAGATGAGAGTCACTTCCTGACTCTACCCTACCACGTATGATCATGACAATTTCCTATTTTAGGCCTATGATAATCCAGTCCAAAATATGAGACTTTGGCCTAATGTCAGGGGGTATAAATACCCTCTTTCACTAGAGGGTCAAATATTCATTCATAATCTTTCTTACTCTTTGTAGGGTGCAGTTACCGTGCATAGATAAAGATCTATGCACCATGCATAGATTATTATGGACCCTTGGATCATTTGATCAAATTCTAGACATCAATTGTTATTACTCAATACTCACCACTCAATACTCAATACTGGATAAAAACATGATCTAATGGCTTATGTAGGCTTATGCATGGTGCATAAGTAAAATCCTTATGCATATTAGCCCAAGCCCTCTTTGTACTTGCGCCCTTTTACTCTTTCTCACTTTGACATTGAAGTACTTTGCAAGTACACCCCCGTTCACCAATTCAACCAATTACCGAACAAGACGATCCACTATGATCAGGTACGATCAAATAATAATAATAATGATAATAATAATAACATCTCTTAATATAAATAAATTATTAATATTTATACATGTTTTTAAATTGTAAAAGTTATATAATTATTTTTACAATTACTCATACACGTCAAAAATATTAGATGTATTTGGTAGAAAATTCTGACTAAAAACATTCGACCTTTTCTTATTTCTTTTGATTATATTTTATGACAAAAAAGTAATAATTTAATATATTTTATTAAATATTTATAATAATAATAATCAATATATCAATATACAATAATATATAAAAATAATATAATTTTTATTTTTATATTTATAAAATTTTATTAATCCTTGTAAAATAATCAAATAAAGTATATAATACTCCATTTGTCTTAAAAAACTCATTTACTATATAATTATGACTCAAAATAATTATCATCTATAATATAAGAAAATCAATGGTTGTGAAAAAGTCTAAAATACCCTTATTTGAGTTTTTGCCACCACATTAAAATTGTGGTTTTTTTGGTCTTTGTACCATAAAGTTCTTAATTTTATTATTAAAATAATATACCTCTTATATTTTATCAAACTTATCAAATCTCTCTCTATTCTCTTATTTTTTTCTTTCATCACTTTCTCACTTCTATCTTCCAAAAAAAAAAAATCAATCTATTTATAATATAAGAAAATTAATGGTTGTGGAAAAGTCTAAAATATCCTTATTTGAGTTTTTGCACCACATTAAAATTGTGGTTATTTGGTCTCTGTACCATAAAGTTCTTAATTTTATTATTAAAATAATACAACTCTTATATTTTATCAAACTTATCAAATCTCTCTTTATTCTCTATTTTTTTCTCTTTCATCACTTTTTCACTTTTTTCTTCCCAAAAAAAAAAACTATCAATATATAATATAAGAAAATTAATGGTTATAAAAAAGTTCAAAATATCCTTATTTGATTTTTTGCCACCACATTAAAATTGTGTTTTTTGGTTTTTGTACTATATAGTTCTTAATTTTATTATTAAAATAATACAACTCTTATATTTTATCAAACTTATCAAATCTCTCTCTATTTTCTATTTTTTTCTCTTTCATCACTTTCTCACTTCTTTCTTTCAAAAAAAAATCAATCAATCTATAATATAAGAAAATTAATGGTTGTGGAAAAGTCCAAAATATTCTTATTTGAGTTTTTGCCACCATGTTAAAATTGTGGTTTTTTGGTCTTTGTACCATAAAGTTCTTAATTTTATTATTAAAATAATACAACTCTTTTATTTTATCAAACTTATCAAATCTCTCTCTATTCTCTATTTTTTTTCTCTTTCATTACTTTCTCACTTCTTTCTTCAAAAAAAAACTATCAATATATAATATAAGAAAATTAATGGTTGTGGAAAAGTTCAAAATACTCTTATTTGACTTTTTGCCACCACATTAAATTTGTGGTTTTTTGGTCTTTGTACCATAAAGTTCTTAATTTTATTATTACGACAAATGTTATTTTTGATCCAAATATTTTTTATTCAAAAATGGAATAGGCCAAAAAATCTATTATTGATCTAAATATTTTTATATACAAAAATTTGATATTGATCCAAATATATTTGTAACTGACACATAAACAAAAATAATATTTGCATATGGAGAAAAATCTATTATTTACGAAAAATGGTATTTATGATCCAAATATTTTTATTCCAAGATGGTATACGGGAAAATAATGTACTATTGAACTAAATATTTTTATATACAAAATTTAGTGTTGATTCAAATATTTTTGTAAATGATACCTAAACAAAAATGAGGTCTGTATACGGGAAAAAAATCTATTATTAATCTAAATATTTTTATATACGAGAAATGGTATTTATGTTCAAATATTTTTGATCCAAAAATGGTATACGGGAAAAAAAATCTATTATTGATCTAAATATTTTTTTATACAAAAATTTAATATTGATTCAAATATTTTTGTAAATTATACCTAATTAGAAATAATATTTGTATTATTATTTACGAAAAATGTTATTTATGATCCAAATATTTTTTATTCAAAAATGGTATATGGGAAAAAATCTACTATTAATGTAAATATTTTTATATACGAAATTTACTATTGATCCAAATATTTTTGTAATGATACCTAAACAAAAATGAAGTCTGTATACGGGAAAAAATCTATTATTAACCTAAATATTTTTGTATGGAGAAATGGTATTTATGATCAAATATTTTTTATCCAAAGATGGTATACGGGAAAAAGATATATTATTAATCTAAATATTTTAATATACGAAAATTTAATATTGATCCAAATATTTTTGTAAATGATACCTAAACAAAAATAATATTTGTATATAGAAAAAAATCTATTATTCATCTAAATATTTTTATATACGAAATTTACTATTGATCCAAATATTTTTGTAAATGATACTTAAACAAAAATGAAGTCTGTATACGGGAAAAAAAATTATTATTGATTTAAATATTTTTATATACGAGAAATGATATTTATGATTAAATATTTTTTAATCCAAAAATGGTATACGGGAGAAAATCTATTATTGATCTAAATATTTTTATATATGAAATAATTAATTATTTATCTAAAAAAAATTTTTAACATTTTTATTTAGAATAAATGATATATCCAAATTCGCGTAACCGAACAGAACCCGTGCGTATGCACGGGTTTGTTACTAGTTTACAATATTTATAAAATACTATTCCTTTCTTTAGATATAAGACATTTTTTAATTTCTTAATACAAATTTTTTTTAAATTTTAAAGTAGATTAATTAATTATTTATCAATACACTTTTAAAAAATTAGGTCAAGAAATGACAGAAAAACTCATAAATGAACCACAATTCTATTCCAGCAAGTATTTGAAGCATTTGTGGCCGGTAGATTGTGATTGTACGGTCTAATTTCTAGATTGTCTGTTTTTTATTTTTAACACTTTTTGTTTTCAAACTAGTAAATCACCCGTGCTGCCGCACGGGTATATTGATTTGATATTATATATATAATTTGTTTTGATATTTATTATATTAAATGATAAATACAATTGTATAAAGAATAATGATATTATGCATTTGCATAGGTTATAATAATTTTGTATGGTGGTTTTATACTCAAATGCATATTAAATATTTATAAAAAAAAGTTGCGTGAATTTAACTAATCGTGTCCCGTTACAAATTTATATGTTATAATATAGATTTTATTTAAATAAACATTTAGATAATTTATTGACAGTGCCCCGTGAAAAAATAAAAAATTTGACATTTGAAAATAAGAATTTTGTGTCTCAAATAAAAACAATTGCTAAATAAAATATGTATTTTGCTTATTGTTTTCAGTGAGAAAATAGAAATATTGATATTTGAAAATAATTTTTTAATAATTATGAATAATTTTGACATTTGAAAATAATATTTTTAATAATTATGTTAATTCAATTTAGTAATTAATTTATGTTTAAAAAATAAAAAAGAAAAGAGAAAATTTAGAGGGAGAAAATTAAATGATGGTGGACTTCTTTTTTAATAGCTTGATAGTTGATTTGTTTAGATATTTAGAATATTGAATGATAAATATAATTATATAAAAAATTAGATATTCATGAATTTGTACAGGTTAAAATAATTTTGTATAGTTAATTTGTATTCAAATGCATATTGAAAGCAATTTTTATCAAAAACAAATTTGCGTGAATGTAACTAATCGTATCCCGTTACAAATTTATTTAATACGATATAGATTAGATTTAAATATACATGTAAATTTGAAATGAGTTATTTAATTATAAAATGAATAATAATAATAATAATATTTTTTTATTTAATACGATATAGGTTTTTAATATTTGAAAATAAGAATTTCGTATCTCAAATAAAGACAATTATTAATTAAAATAAAATGGTTATTTTATTGATAGTGCCCCGTGAGAAAAATAGAAAATTTTGACATTTGAAAATAAGAATTTTGTGTCTCAAATAAGTATAATCTTAATTAAAATAAAATAGGTATTTTGTTCATAGTGATCCGTGGGAAAAATAAAAATTTTAACATGTAAAAATATTTTTTTTTAAAATTATGAATAATTTTGACATTTGAAAATAATTTTTTTAATAATTATATTAATTCAATTTATTAAAATTTTGAGAGAAAAAATTAAAATGAAAGTGAAAATATTGGAGAGAAAATTGTAAGAGAGAGAGAGAAAAGTAAATAGAAATGAAATGAAAAATAAATGTGGAGAGAGAAGTGAGATAGAATAAAAGTAATATTATAAGAGGATGAAATTTGAAGGAGAGAGAATGAATGGAAGATAGGTGGCAAAAGTAGGTTGAGTGTGGGGTGAATAAAATGAGTTGATTATGAAATGACAAAAATAACCTTTTAGCTTTGAAAATTATTTTAAAGAAAAGGGCATAATTGGTAGTGTGGTGGACTTTAATTTTAATTGCTTGATAGTAGATAGATGTTCTAAAATTTCTATTCTTCATCTCAAAACAATTAATTTAATTAACTAGTAATATAGTTTACACAATTTTAACAATTTATCTTACTATTTGTAAAAAAAAAAAAACTTATCTTACAATTAAATTAGAATTTAATAATTAAAATTTGATCATCATGCACTAATCGTGTAAAAATGCACTAATCATATAAAAATATCATTTAATAGAAATATAAATTTTATTATAATATCGAAATAATTTTAAAATATAAATGTATTTTGACGGAATATATACCGGTAGTTGATTATTAATACAAAATTATTTTATTGTTTATTTGATAGGAAGCTAATCCTATCAACACTATAAAATTAGGGTTTTCTAACTAAAAGGGGAAGAACACTACAAAGTAAAGGAAATTAAAATAAAAGATAACTTGATTTCTTTTTTGATAATTTTTCCTTCTCTCAATGAGTACATATATAGTAGTAGAAGTGGATGGTAACTAAGGCCCAATAACTAATTAAAGCCCACTTCAATAATATTTCAAAATCCTAAGAACATTCTAAAAATGCATTACAACTTAAATAACAATAATGTAAATGCTACTTTTAATTAAGCATAATCCTTACTCTATCATTGCCAACCCCTTCAAAAACAACCTTGTCCTCAAGGTTGGAAAATAATTGTTGAAAAATATTCACTGTACCATACACAACATTCTCTCTTCTTAAACATCATGTCCATGATAAACAAGAAAATAATCATGCATTTTCCAATCCAAACTTAACCACAAGGAGTTTGTCTCCCACTGTCATAGTTCAATTCAATTATTTCAAATTCATGCTCACCAACTGACAGCTCTCTTTCCCCCAACTATGTATCCAATGTCCACCGGGATCCCATTGTTGATGTCTCCCAATTCTAAAAAATAACATCGGCTCTAAGATAACACCAGTAGGCATAAATAATAGTAGAGCAAGCAACATAACTACATATTCCTGTCCCAAATCCAGCCTTGATTTCGCGAAGAAATAAGCAAACTGTGATATAGAAAATTCTTGTAATATATCCCAATTTCCCATATCTTGATTCTTGGTTGTCAACACAACTAGGTGGAGCTCATAGTTGTCAAATTTAGTAGCAATAAGTACAGTGCAAATATACTTTTCAATATTGAACGTGTGAACTCCCACAACAACCTCTTTATGCATATAGGCAAAGTCTTGTGATTTTCTAAAAGCAAGATAAATAAGTCTTCCAAATCTCCATTGATGTTTTCCATGAACCCAATACTTTGCAAGTGATGCATGCCTCAAGTTCTTATAAATGAACATATATATTATAACATGTTGAAACATAAGAGATCGCTTGAAATAACATGGATCAAGATGAGCACTAATGCTATCTCTTGTGGCCCAAATACAAAATTCAGCAGATGCAACATTAAGCTCCTTCCCAAAATTGGAAACATGAGATGGGTAACATATACCTCCAGGAGTATAATAACACCGATGTATATATAGATAAACACCACAAGAACTACCAATATCATTCACATATGGAAACACAAACAAGCCAACAGTAGCTAGAAAAACAAGTTTAAGCCAAGTTTGATTAAACAGAGAACAATTTTGGCAAATATCAAATCCATTATAAAAATAGAAGAGTTTTTGATAAATATCTCCAAGTGACTCATCCCTCTTTCAAGAAAAGATCCAAAAAAATCTTTCAGAAACCCATTCAATCCTTAACCCATTTCTCCACCTTCCGACAACTGCCATCCCTTTCTCCCAACCATTTATCATCTTCCAATTTTCACTGTAGACGTGCTTGTGATTCACGAAAGGTGCGTCGATGGGGAGAAAATCCAGCTCCAACGAATTTTCATTTGGCTGGACACAATTCATCGCAAGAGTACAAATCTCTCGTTCAGTATATTTGCAAGGAATATTCTGAATCGGATTCAGAAGATAAAGATCTCGTTAAGGATCTTTGCAAGAAAGCGAAGTTTGGCGAAGGTGACCTCGATTGTGCTTCGGCGAAGGATCTTCACATGAGACAAGTTTCTAATTTAGACGAGGAAATAGAAGAGGATGTAGAAGCAGATCTGAAATCACAACCCTTCTCAGAAACCCCCAAACACGGACCCCTCAAAATATGCGCCGACGTCAGCTATGAACCCCGCAACACCACCTCCGATGACAAAATCTGCGAAATCCTCCGCAACCGCGATTACGAATCCAAATTCGATTTCAACATCGACATTGATTCCTTCACTATTGGGTCAATCTCAAACCAAAATTCAGAACTGGATTGGATGCTCAATTTTCGCCTCAACGCCTTCGAGAAATTCTCAAAAAGGATTGGATGCTCAATTTCCACCGCTCAACAGTCTTCTTATGGCCTGAATGTCGACACTGTTAGACCTGGTCCAATTAATAATTCTGATATTATTGGTATAAAATTGGTGTACAGCATATTCTATTTTTTCATTAAATTAACTATTTTATAACAAAAAAATATTAAAAATTTGAAATTTTTATCTAGATAAAATGGTTTAAGAAAATCAATGAGGGAATGCTTAAAAATAAAATTAAAAAAAAAAAACTATTTCAAAATTTAGGACTAGAGGAAGAATTAACTACACTCCTATCCTAATCGTAATTAAAGGAAAAAAGGCACATCCAATTCAGCGCCAGAGGTATGAACACGCAAAAAACGGTCAAACATCTTAGCACACAACGTTAATCACACTCATACACCTGACCCATCCGACACTCCACGTGTCCCCCGCTCCAAAATATCTCCACGTGTCACAATCTCAACCATTCATCCCTCAAATCATGACAAAACCTGATTCGCATCAAGACAAAATCATGACTAACCCAAATCAAAGCACCAAACTCAACCATAACCCAACGTCCCAACCCATGGTTACGCGCATTACAGCCACTATAAAAATGTGGTAATCTCACATTCTCAAAACCAAGAGTGAACGAGAGCTTCATTTCACAATTGAGAGAGTGAGAGAAAAAAAGAGTGTTCACATTTTTCAGCTTTCAAGATTTTACTACTGTTCTAGTTTTCTTTTTCACACCCCCCTCTTCCCCTCTTTACGCCCCCGCTTCTCTGTATCCCTTTCTGTTAATCATCTGTCTTTCTTTCTATAATATTTTTTTTTGAGTTTTTCTCTAAAAAAATCTATACCCAGAAAAAGTCAGGTGTTTTCAGAATCGAGATCCAGTTTTCTTTAATTTTTTTTTTAAAATTTTTAAAATTTTAGTTTAATTTTTCTCATCTTTGAATCAGCAAGAGGGTTGTTTTTTTTATCCCTCATAGCTTTTTCAAATTTTTTTTATAAATTTTCTGGAAAAAAAAGAGGTTGTCTATTTTAAACCTCTTTCACCAATTTCTTCATTTTATTTTAATTTTTAATTAAACACAGGTTAATTTTATCTAAGATCTGTGTTTATTTTTTATTATTATTTTTGTTGTGTATTAATCAGTTTATGGCAGGTAGAATGGATTTCTTCAACAATTCACAAGATCCATTCAATGGTGAGTTAATGGAAGTACTTGAACCTTTTATGAAGAGTTCTTCCACTACTCCCTCTTCCTCTTTATCTACTTCTACACCCCCTTATCTAAATTCACACCTCCCTTCAACTTCATCCCAATTTTACTCTTCTACCCCTACCTATTTCCAACCCTCTTTTTCTTCCCCTTCTTTTCCTCCTCCCCAGCCCAATTTCTACACAGAAAACGGTTACAGTTCATCCATGATGAATTACCAATTTCCCTCTGGAAATTCATCAACCAGCCAAAATTTCATTGGCTTTGAACAACAACCACAACCGAATTCTGCACTTGGGCTAAACAACTTAACTCCATCACAAATCAATCAGATCCAACACCAGATCCAGTTTCAGCCTCAACAAATCAATCCAAATTTGAGTTTTCTCGGGCCTAAGCCCGTTCCAATGAAACAGCCCGGTGCACCTCCGAAGCCGACTAAGCTTTACAGAGGTGTAAGGCAGAGACATTGGGGGAAATGGGTGGCTGAGATAAGATTGCCCAAGAACAGAACAAGGCTCTGGCTTGGAACTTTTGATACTGCTGAAGAAGCTGCTTTAGCTTATGATAGAGCTGCTTACAGACTAAGAGGTGATTTCGCTAGGCTTAATTTCCCGAACATGAAGGACCAGCAAGGTCTGTTTGGGGAGTTTAAGACTTTGCATTCGTCTATCGATGCTAAACTTGATGCTATTTGTGAGAGTTTAGGCAATGATGATGCGAAGAAATCGGGGAAAGTGGAGAAAAATGTGAAAGGTTCTAAGAAAGGTTTGAAGAAAGAGGTTCAAGTTCAACCGATTGTTGTTGCTGAAAATAATGATGGTGATAACAAGAAAGTTGTGGTTGAAAGCTCGAGTGAAGGGTCGGATGATTCTTCGCCACTTTCTGATCTTACTTTTGGTGATTTTGGGGAGCCGCAGTGGGAGAATTGTTGTGAGCAGTTTAATCTGCAGAAGTTTCCTTCTTATGAGATTGATTGGGATTCTCTTTAGGGTTTTAGTGGCTGCTGCTGCTGCTGCAATTTGAGTTTTTGAAAATTGCAGTGGTGCTGGTTCTGTTATGTTATGTTAGGGTTTTAAGTTGTTTAGTGTTATTATGTCAAATATGTTGTAAATCTATTGAACTTGGTCAGCTTGCTTTTTTACTTGCTTGGCTAAGGAGAAGGAATGACTTCGGCTTAGGTTTTATATATTTTTTTGATGTTGGTTATATAGTATGTTACATTATTCATGTAGTTTAATTCTATTATTTGTATTTCAAGGTATTATTATTATTAGAGAATGAGAATTTATTTTATGTACTAGTACTTTGGTGCTTATCATCTATTTTACTTGCTTGCCTTATTTGAGTTCTAGTGTTATTTAAAACGTTGAATATAACTTGTAACTAACTCTCTTTGAATTTGGAAAAAAAAAATTGAGAGAAAATTTTGAGATTTCTTAGAAGGGACTAAACAAATTGTAGTGGTTGCGAGTCTTACAATTTCTGTCCTTACAATGCACCTATTCGATGCTTATAAATTACTCAAACCTCGACTCAGATCAGAAGCAATGCATGAATTATTATAACTCTTAGGTCTCCTTCTAGAACCATTTACAAGCAATGCATGAACTATGATAACTCTTAGGCCTCCTCCTAGCACCATTTACAAGCAATGTATAAACTATCTCCCACTAGTGCATGAACTATGATAACTCTTACGCCTCCTTCTAGCACCATTTACATCATACAAGTAATGCATAAACTATGTATCATACTTACTGATTCTATATATAAAAAAAATTGTTTTTTAAGATTTATTGGATAGTCAATGTATTTGGCCTATATAATGTCTAGATACATTTATTATTTAATAAATTTAAAAAGCAATTTTTTTTTATAAATAGAATCAGAAGAAATAGCTCTTATTCAATAAATTTAAAAAACAATTTATTCATTTTGATAATCGAACCAGAGGGAGTACCTGTTTCCTTCTAGCACCATTTACAAGCAATTTAAGAACTAGTTGTTTATTTTGAATTTTATATGGATTCTTATGATATTTCTTATGATATTGAACTATAAACCAACTTACATCCATTTAACTTAACTATACGCATCATTTGAGTTCCTCTACTCACCAAAATTATTTTTAACATTGATTCTTAAATAATATTATAACACCAAAATATTTTATTTATTTAATATATACATGAAGTTGATTTGGCACTTTAATGCAAATGAAACTAAACCTATCTAGATTAATCAAGAATCAAATGTATAATCAATTTGAACTAATTATTGGATCGGTAATCTAATTAAACAGGTGGAAATCAGCGCAAATCGGTCAAAATATATTTAAAAAAAAGAGTAATGCTACTCTTACACCCAATTCCTACACCCAATACTTACACCAAACACTGTTCACCGTATTTATACGGTGAACAGTGTTTTTAAAATAAAATAATAATATTTATAAAAAATATTTTTTATTTTTAAAATTACGGACAACACTGTTCATGTACAAACGTGCATTAACCAAGTTCAATATTGCATTAACCAAATTTTTACACTGTATTAACCAAGTTTGATGACTGTTAAAAATTATTTTTAATACCTGGATTTTGCATTAACCAACTTCATTATTGTATTAACCAAGTTTTTATACTGTATTAACCAAGTTTGGTGACTGCTAAAAATTATTTTTAATACTTGAATGTTGCATTAACCAACTTCATTATTGTATTAACCAAATTTTTACACTGCATTAATCAAATTTGAATAATGTTATTCTCACACTCATGAACAGTACTTTACAGTAGTCACCAAATTTGGTTAATGCAATGTAAATTGTTGGTTAATGAAGTTATAAAGTTGGTTAATGACACAAATTTAAAAAAATAAAAAATTATTTATTATTATAATAATATTTTACTGTTCATAAAATATATATTTTTATTTAAAAAACACTATTCACCGTATAAATACGGTGAATAGTGTTGGGTGTAAGTATTTGGTGTAGAAAGTGGTGTATGAATAGCATTACTCTTAAAAAAAACGAGACTATTTACTAATAAGGGTTAATTTTTGTTCTTTTTATTTTGTTTTTATTTTGTTTAACTTAAAATGAATATATTTTATAATTATTATTTTTAAATAAACTAACAGGATTATTGAAAAAAATTAAATTAAAAAAGTAATGTAACAAGTTGATAAATAATAATTTTCAATCTAATTTAACCTTAAAATTTTTAATAAAAAACAAAAAACAATTGTTAGCGCATGAGTTTAGAAGTGTCACCACGGTTTTGGGGCGAACCATGGTGACTTTGGCGTTGTTGTTTACGCGTTTTATAGTAGTGTAGACCTTGGTAGTTTGATAATGATATCACTTATCGAGGACAGGATATTGTGGTGATGTTTACATGGGGCACACATAAAATTGATATGGATCCTATTTTGCACTTTGATAAAAATCTGGGAGGAAAGAAGCCTAGTTTCTTGGTAATGGCGTGAAGTGAAAAGAAGCATGATGAGGCTATTAAAGAAACCGAATGTTTATGTCTAGTGTAGATTAAGGGCTGATGAATGTTGTAAAAGAGGAAACATCAACTTCAGAAGAAGTGCTAGAGATCCTTGAGGATTTCAAGGAATTGATTGTAGAGGAATTACCAAACAATTTGCCTCCTATGCGAGATATTCAACATCATATTGACCTTATTCTGGGGTCAAACCTACCAAATGTTCCTCACTATCGTATAAACCTAAGGAAAATAAGATTTTAATGGAGAGGATTAAGGATTTATTGAAGAAAGGATTCATTCGTGAGAGCATCAGTCTCTGTGTAGTACCAACCCTTTTAGTCCCTAAGAAGGGAAATCAGTGGCGAATGTGTGTTAACAGTAGAGCCATCAATAAGATAACTATTAAGTATTGATTCCCAATTCCCCGCTTGGAAGACATGCTTGACGAATTGGCAAGTTCTAAGGTGTTCTCGAATATAGATCTACGTAGTGGATATCATCACATCAGAATTAGAACTGGCGATGAATGGAAAAAAAACTTTCAAGAGTAAATATGGATTGTTTGAGTGATTGGTGATGCCTTTTGGGTTGTCAAATGCCGCTAGCACCTTCATGAGATTGATGAATCAGGTTCTGCGTCTATTTATTGGTTCTTTCTTAGTTGTTTATTTTGATGATATTCTGATTTATAGTAAGACCAAGAAAAAACGTCATGAGCATGTGAAATAGGTGATGAAAGTCTTATAGGAGAACCTGTTGTACATTGATCTAAAAAAGCGTACATCCAGTAACAACAAATTACTCTTCCTAGGCTTTGTTGTTGTGAATGAGGGATTCAGGTTAATGAAAATAAGGTGAAAGCTATTAGGGATTAGCCTGCTCCTAAAGCAGTGACTGAGGTCCGTAACTTTCATGGTCTGGCCACCTTTTATTTAGGAGGTTTATCAAGAACTTCATAACTATCATTGCACCTATTACTGAATGTTTGAAGAAGGGGAAGTTCAATTGGGGGTTTGAGCAGGAGTGGAGTTTTGCATTGATAAAGGAGAAGCTATGTACCGCCCTAGTATTAGCCCTTTCTAATTTTGACAAAATGCTCCAGGTTGAATGCGATGCTAGTGGAGTGGGAATATGAGCTATGTTGTCTCAAGAGAAAAAACCAATGGCCCTTTTCAGTGAGAAATTAAGAGATGCTATCCAAATATGGAGTACTTATGGTCAGGAAGTATATACAGTCTTTAGATTTCTGCGCCAGTGGGAATATCATATGTTCAAATGGAGTTCATTCTGTTCATTGACCATCAAACTTTGAAGTTTATTCAAATTCAAAAGGTGATAAATAAGATGCATGCTCGGTGGGTGCGTTTTCTACAAAATTATATTTTTATTATTCAACATAAGTCAGAGGCTCTAAATAAGGTAACATATGCATGAAGTAGGAAGGCTTCCTTACTAATTACCTTAGCGCAGGAAATAATAGGCTTTGAGTGCCTGAAAGAGTTGTATGAAAGTGATGTTGAATTCAAGGATTTATGGACCAAATGCAGTGGAAAGCATACTTGTGGAGATTTTTATATAGTCTATCTTTTTAAAAGGGATCGAATATGCATTCATTGATCGTCCTTAAGAGAGAAGTTAATCTGAGATTTGTATGGTGGTAGTCTTCATGGTCATCTGGGTAGAGACAGGACCATTGCTAGCTTAGAGGAGAGATATGATTGGCCACACTTGAGGAGGGACGCTGGTACTATAGTTAAGAGATGTTATACTTGTCAGGTTTCTAAAGGTCATCCACAAAATACTTAATTTTATATGCCTTCACCTATTCCTGATGATATTTGACGAGATTTAGCCATGGATTTTGTGGAGGGCTTGCCTCGTAAACAACAAGGTGTAGATTTTGTGTTAGTTGTAGTAGACAGATTCTCAAAGATGACACACTTCATTGCTTGTAAAAAGACTGACGATGCATCCAACATAGCCAAATTGTTTTTCAAGGAGGTTGTGAGTCTTCAAGGGGTTCCTACGTCAATTACTTCAGACATGGACACCGAATTTCTCAATTATTTCTGGATTACTCTTTAGAGATTGTTTGGAACCGTGCTAAACAAGAGTTCTACAACTCATCCTTTAGCAAATGGACAAACTGAGGTAACCAACATAACATTGGGGAATATGATTCAGAGTGTTTGAGGGGAAAATCCAAAACAATGAGATTCAGTTTTGCCTCAGGTCAAATTTGCTTACAATAATGTTTTTACACTCAACTACGAGGAAATCACCTTTTCTCTGGTTTATACTTCTGTTCCTAGACATGTGATTGATTTGATTAAGTTTCCTAAGGCACCTGGAGTTAGTGCGGTTGTTGAGAATGTGGTTGAGGAGAAGGTAACTGTTAAAGGAGCTATCAATACTAAGTTAGAGGCTACAAGGCTGCATGGGAGAAGCAAACATATTGAAACAAAGTTCTATTTCCGGCGCAATCAAGTTCAGAATGGAATGTTAGAAGTTATTCACTGTAGCATTCCGAAGCAACTTGTAGATATGCTGACCAAGACGATCAAAACTGAACATTTCATCAATTTGAGGGAAGAAATTGGTGTTGTTGATTTTTAAACCTGAATATAGATTAAGGGATGTTATTGAAATGTAATCCAAATTTAGGATAACTTTAGTTTCATTTGCATTAGAGTTTAGTTTGCATTTGAATTTAACTTGGTTATCATTTACATCTGGGTATCAGTAAATAAACCCATTGGTAGTTGCATTTGTAACAGAATTCAGTTTTTATATTTTAAGTGAAAAAGGTTAGTTAAAGTTTCTCTATCTTTCTCTCTCTGCCATTCTTTCATCTTCTTTATCTTGTGATTCAATTGAGGGTTTTTGCTGTTAACTCTAACAAGGAGAGGTTCACAATTGATACTTATAACAAGCTGCAACCACACAAGTATGACCCGTTCAAAGTGACCCAAAAGATCAATGATAATGCTTATGTGGTAGCTCTCACAAATTCCATGAATATATCAATACTTTCAATGTTGCTGACATTCATGAATATCAAGCAGGTGAGACTCTTTATCAAGAAGAGAACTCAGAGTCGAGTTCTTCAGAGGTGGAGGATACCGATGTAGGAAGGCTGGCTGCGCGGATCGAATAAGAAGTCGCATGTCGGAAAACATTTTAATATTTTACACAATTTTCTGTTTTATTTTTATTTTGGATTAAAATCCCATTAACATTTCTTTAAATGTATTTAAACACTCTTGGGAGTGTCTGTCAGGATTATCTTTTATCATAATAATATTCAGCATTTTTCTCTATCTGGTGTATTTCAGAATTTTATTTGACAGGTTTGTCACTTGCAAATCTGTGCTTTCATCCTAAATTTAGCACTTATTCATCTGTAATGTTCACGAATATTTCACCCACTATATCATCAGGCAAACAGACATGTCTGCTTTCGTTTAATTTAATTTATAAAAATCTGAAAGAAAAAATGAAATTAAATTAGACAAACATGATTGAGAGTGTGAGCATAGTCTATCCTGCATTAAAACCTTAAAAAAATAGAATGATATATATATATATATATATATATATATATATATATATATATATATATATATATATATATATATATATATATATATATATATATATATATATATATATATATATATATATATATATATATATATATATATATATATATATATATATACTCCCTCCGTCCCAAATTATAAGAGAAATTCACTTTTTAGATTCATTGAATAATTAATATATCTGGTCTATATATGGACCAGATACATTAATTATTCAATGAATTTAAAAAGAAAATTTCTCTTATAATTTGGGACAGAGGGAGTATATATTAGAGCTCATCATCATTCAATTGATAATTAATTTGCCATCCTTCATCATCATTGATAAATTAAAACCCACAATAAGTTAAAGGTTCCCATCGAAGAAAACAATTGAAACACAAAATCCTCGTTTTGGAGAATCTAATCACGTTTTGCATGAATTCACTTTCTAGTTATTCCATTCACTGAACCATGCCAGCTTTGGACAAAGACATGCCTCCTTCCCAATGTTCAAAAACCTTTGTCTTTATTCCTCACAGGTTTGTATAACAACAAAAACACTTTCACACTTGATCACATGAGTTTTTCAAATCCAACCAAAGTTTGTCACTTTTTTAAATTTTGTCTGATACTCGACCACTATTTTTAAATCTTTTGTACTATGTAACATACCTTATAATTAGATGCGAGAATATTTATTTTGTCTATCATAGTTCATAGATTTTGTTAACTAGAGCTTTAGATGATTGGATTAGTAGTACTTTACTGCAAAAACATATATTTTTGTTTGATAGGAGAACTCTGACAGTATTATAAATTTATAATCACATCATATTAGCTTGAGAAATATCATAATTTTATAATTATTTTAAGCATTTTGTTAACAAGAGTTTAAATGATTAAATTAATAGTACTTTACTACAAAAAACACTGATATTTTTGTTTGCTATGAGAGTTCGGATTCTATTATAATCACATCATATCGCTTGATAAATATCACTATTTTATAATTATTTTAAGTAGATAGATTCATCAAGTAATATATTGACACGTATTCTAGATAAAGTTTTTGTTTTTTTGTTTTTAAGGTTTCAATCCTTATAATAAATGCTGAAATTTTTAACAGTGTACAGAAATTGAAGAATTTTAATTAAAGAGAGTACTATTTTCTCTATTCTTCCTAAATAAATATATTATCTATTTAATAAATTTAAAACGTTAAAATTAGTGTGATATTTTTAATATAAAAAATATTACTATAAATAATAAAATGTATTGTTTAAAAATCGGACTAATAATCAAACCGGTGAATGTATTTAATCATTAATTTATTGATCAAATTATTGGATTGATCAATATATATTGACGTCTTTCATGACTTTTTTTATCTTTTATATTAAGAATTTTTAAATTATAATTGATTTTATTTCATAAAGTATATACAGATGGTCAATGTGATTGTGATTTTTTAAAATTAGTTTTTGGATTTTATTAAATTAAAAAATAAATGTAATAATGCTGAACATAATTATTTTAAAATGGAAAATTTTAATATTTATAATTTAATTTAATTTTTCCCCAGGTGCTAATGACATGTTCATGGGTTTTAGAGACCTATTTTAGATTTTACTTTTAGTGATGAATTCTGAATTTTTGCAATTAATCATCATCTTTTGTGAACATTTTAATGACAAATGTGGAGTTTTTGGTAAGGATGTGCAAAATATCTGGTTGTAAAACTCAAATTCATAATCAAATCTAAATCTATTTTAAATATCCGGATATAATTAAATTTATTAACCAGTTTAGTTATTAATAGTTGGCTATCTATTCATATAATTCGAATAGATATATATATATAATTAAATAGTTATTAACCGGTTAAATTATTTTTGGATTCATTTATAATTCGGTTATAATCTAAAATACAAAATTAATCTAAATATTTTAATTCAATAATAAATTTTTTAATTTTCAAAATAAAAAATATTTTAAAAACTGGTTATATAATCATAACTAAATTTATAACCGATTTTATAATTAATTTTGATAAAAATGTAGTTATGGCTATAATTTTAAATTATTTAAATGATTTGAAAATAGTTATGGTTTGATTTCTAAAAATAATCAACTATGCACACCTCTAAGTTTTGTTATAAACCTTAATCTTTTACGATAGTTTATGTAACCAATTTTAAGGTTAATGAATCTTTTTTTTTATCTTGTGACAGATAACATACACTATATATATCTCTATTTAATTTATCAATATAAAAGATTTAAAATTGACACATCACATCATCATCTTTGTCATGTTATCATGCCATGTGACATGTCATGTCATTTTTCGTCAACAAATGTTAGCTAGAAAGACCACGAGTGCAAGAAAAAAAGCTTTATGAGAATTATTATTTAAAGAAAAATTATTCAAAAATTAAAATTGAAACTTAGTACATTTGTGGGAATCAAAAACTAATTTCAAAATTTTAATGGGTTCTCTTAGAGCTGAAGTTAAGAAGTTATTTTTATATTTTAAAATTATTTTACATTTTTTAATCTATGTATTTAACTTTTGTAGTCAATTGTTTAACAATTACTTTATAATTTTTCTTTTTCATTGTTATATATTTTATTACTTATTTAACCTTTTCTATTTATAAAATTTAAGGATAGATAATTTATTATTTAATGAACTAAAAATAAAGTATTAAACCAAACATAATAAAATTAATAATTGAGGGAGACATTAGCCTCCAATTGATATCAATATCCGTCTCACCATGTCTATTTCCATGAATATTTTTTTCATAAAATAACATATATTTAAATATATTTATGGAGAAAAGAAGTGATTTTTATTTATTAATGTTTGGTTAATTTTGATCATAATTGTTTTCATGTATTATTCTAGTACAAAATACAAAAGAGAAAGTAAACTAGTGAAAATTGTTGTGGAAGGTCTCTGTCGTGACAATAATTCTCCAGTGATCGGAGAGAGAGGTGCACGTGGAAGGTCAACACTTCAACGCCTATGTCATTGAGTTAAAAAAGATTAAACTTGTAAATGTGTAATGATTTGTACCTTTGTGTGATGCAATGTCACATTTATATAATGGGGATGGTTAAAACCGTCTTTGATAAATTCAGTGTTATGCATGGAAGACCGATGAATGGACATTAACAACTAAGACAATATTAACACTTTGCTTTAGTGTGGGACTCCTCGACAAGGGTACACCAGTTTTCCAATTGAATGAGCACGGTGCTTGGATTTGACCTATGTATTGGACCGGTCTTATTGGATTGTTTCGTCACTCCGAAACAGTTGCCCCCTCCCAAGTCTTTGCTATCAAACATGAAGCCATATTTTTTCATGGAAGTGCTATGATCGACCGTATGATAGTTTGGTTCTGGAAGTACGTAATTCATTTGAAGAGTTCTCTTGGGAGAGGAAAAGTCCACTGAGCATTCAAGTGGGAGTTGGTGGTCTTGGGAACATGCATATTAAATACTTGTTACTTTACGGAAACGTTATCTCAGAGGATACCTCAACATGAATTTTAGGCGCTTAGGGTAGAGGCACGCCCTTAGGGTACTTGAGTGCACTCGAGTGTCGTTACAAAAACGAGTTTACATTTGGACCATTGATCGTGATCCTCAATGTTTTTTTACATTTCAAACTATATATTATGGGCCTCACTTACCTATAAATTAAGTGAGTGAAGTCATTCGTTCTTTTTGCCTTCTTTGTTTTTAGAGTGTTTGTGAAGTCATTCCTTCTTTTTACCTTCCTCGTGGCTCTCATATTCTTGCAAATGTTACGTGTTCTTCACATTCATTCCT
The DNA here is from genome assembly GCF_029867415.1 of Vicia villosa. Taxonomy (NCBI): domain Eukaryota; kingdom Viridiplantae; phylum Streptophyta; class Magnoliopsida; order Fabales; family Fabaceae; genus Vicia; species Vicia villosa. Next base: position 59,082,700 of record NC_081186.1, read on the forward strand.
AACCACGAGCCATTTTATAGGTTTTTGGAAATTTTTTCCTTCAGCCTTCAAGACTTGAAACATATTTAAGATATTAATATATTGTCATATCATTTCAGTTTCTTGTGTTTTCTTTCTTAGACATGGCCAATATAGGAAACCAAAACATTATCCTTATAGACTTGATCAGTGACAACGATATAAATGATGCTTCATTTTTAATTGAAGTGGAAAATCCATAAATTTTAGAAGTGCATTATTTAAAGGTAAAATGACCCTTAATGAGCTTTGTAAAAGTTAGAGAGTTTGATGATGTGGGGGGTCCAAATGTGGGTGTTGTTGAATCGGGGGAATCCATGGATGAAAGAGACCTCAAAATGAATGTCACTGAAGATGAGAAATTTATCCTTTTAGGGTTGAATCTAGCGAGGCTTCATATCGCTTTTCCTTCACTGAACTACCCATTCCAAACCCATAAACCACAGACAATTAGATAAGGTGGTGGATAGATTCTCGATCACACGCTCATACTCATGGTCGTAACTTATTGTGTATTGACAATGAGGTTGCAATAATGCGATGGGGACAACGAGATCTCAAGTTTCTTAATGATGTTGACTATTACCCTTGGGCGGAAAAATATATTTTGGGGACAATTTTCACCTTCGGTGATGCACGCAGGATATAAAATGCCCACTAGGATGTGGGCGCGTCCTCTGATTGGGTGATATCACACGTTATTCTTAGAGTGGCTATGATAAGTATCAGATTTACGTGAAATATTTCAACACTTATTAACTTATTTCACAAGCAATTGATACAAAAATCCCCCAATTTATCTATGAAAATTAAGAAAATACTTGTTTGAACTTTTCTATAACGTATTAATTAAAAATATGGTAAAAAGACTAGAAAACCATAATTCAACATGCAAATACCAAGCTAGAGCAAAACCATGGAAGACCATTCTCGCTAGGCCCAACCATATGCGTGCTAGGTGAAGGCAAAAAGCATATGGCATGTCAAGATGCAAGTATGGTGAAGTAAGGTTTAACTCGTTATTCGAATGGGCAGTGCGCTAGGTGACGAGATACGACTAGGGCCACATGGAAGACATGCAATAATTTCTTAATGAGGAAGATAACAGGTAGGACAGAGCTGGGTAGGAGTTTTAGGCGCAACAACGGTGTGCCTAACGAGAGGTCCAGGATTTTTCCTATGAATAGAGGCCTCAAGTTCATTGCAAAAGGAGTTTCAATGGAGTGTGGTAGTGATATTTTGGAGTAGGTTCACCTTGGTCTAAAATACGAGAATAAGAAAGGGAGCTTGAAGGTGAAATAGCTGCTCAAGTGAAAGGTCATATGCATTTCCAAGATCAGCTTCGCGGAATTACCGAAATTTACTCTAAAATGAGTAAGAGTATCTATAATATCTTTGTTGGGGTTTAGATGTAGTAATTATATTCTTGTACTAAATAGGTCATGTCGTTCTATTTAATTTTACTCATGCTTTAATATTGATGACTCTTTTATCTTAATGCTTGTTTCAGCTTTACTGCCTAATACTTGTTTTCATAGTGGTACCTACATCAAAAGGTACTTATCATTACTACATCGAAGATAATCATATATGGGATACTAGAGCCTAAAGACAGGTTTAGGTTCAATATCAGCATATATTGTAATATAGATCGGTGTAAAGTCTTATTGCTTTATAACTGTTGGAACTTAATGCTCTGTGTTGGTTAGTAGTTCGATATATCGGCTATTGGGTAATGCATTGATTTATATCGGCTATCGGCTATTGGCTATTGAGATTGAAAGGAGATAAAAATGAGAGCAACCAGTGGTAATATTAATGACTGAATAGAGGAGCATATTATTAACATATGGATGTGCTTGATAAATAATGAAACCTACCCCTAACAAGTTTTCTTACTGCTAACACCGAAATCTCCATTTTACTTTCTATCATTTATTTTTTTGTCATTTAATTTCACGCATCACAAAAAATATACTAACCTTCTCTACTTAAGATATTAAAAATTGTTTAAAGGTCTTTGAAACCCCAAGTCTCTAGGATGATATGGGAAATCCGAAAGTTGATATTGTTATTGAAGAGGAGGGTGTCTCTGGTGGCATCGATCTCAAAGAAGTTGTTAGGGGTTTTACTTAACTAGTTTTCCTTAAACTAAACCATAGTACGTGAGAGAATTCATGCGATAATGGAAGGCTCAAACCTTTATTAGGATTCACAAACGTATTTTCGATTATGAACCAAATTATAAATGCATGTGTTTAGTTCGTTCGCTCCTTGCATTCCTAGTGTGGCCTAAATTTATTGAAGACTTTAGAACATTTTTTGTTCAGGTGTTTGTGCTAGTAGTTGAGTTTGCTTAGAATTTAACATTGGAGAAACTGCTGAAAAGGTTGGAAGAACGACATGACCTAAAAAATAATTTGGTCAATCAGTGGAGGAATTGTAGCCTAATGAAATGAAACGGTCGAAGACGTTACTAACTCTAAATTGCTTCTCTAAAGGGAGGAGGACGAACCTCTTGTATATGAATCATCTTGAAAATAAATTTATCAAATAATTTAAAAATTAGATTAACAAATATATTTTATTTTACTTTTTACTTAAAATATTTTTTTAAAACTAATTTATAAAGCACATTTTAAAAAGTCAAAATTAAAAGTTATTAAAAAATGCCCATAAATCATAATCATATGGTGAATTTTTTTTATTAAAATAACCATGTTTTAAACAAAATCAGAATTTGAAATTTTTTACATAAATGACCAGATTTGGTAGGACACTTAGGTGCATGAGCCACCTGCGAGGCTGGGATGGCGCCTACTCTTAAAAAATTAGTGAATGCGCCATCTGGGATGGCGCCTATGTTGTGCCCTTTTTAGGGTTGCCATCTCAGATGGTGCCTATAAGTTAGGGTTTACACATAGGAGCCATCTGAGATGCCTCCTATGTGTTAGGGCTTTTTCTATAAAAATACCCCCATTCCCCTTCATTTTGAACACAGTTTTCTCTTCGATTCTTCGATTTTCTCTCTGATTTTTTCATCATGTCTGATTTTCCGATTTTTAAGAGAGATGGGCATGTTGCATTCTCATCTGTGAAGCCCCCGATTAAAATGAAAATTTGGAACATTCACGGCATGGACCATTTGAAGAGATCGTTGATGCGCTAGTTAGAAGGGGAGTATGCGCCCAGTGAAACCATTCGAAGAATCCAAAGGGTTAAAACGAGCACGTGTATTATCACGGGGAAAATAAAGAGTTGGTTGGCTGAAGTGAAGACTGACCAAGATGTCTGTAACATGATGCATGGGACAGACGACATTGCGTTGCGTTAGTTGTTGTGATATCGTAAAACTATCGTTAACCCTAATTATGTTATTTAATGTCTGTGTTGTCGATGTAGTGTTTATGTTTATGTTGATTATGTGTTGCTTGTGTGGTTGTAATAGTGTTGTAATAAATATGTTTCTTCATTAAATAAAGTAAAGTTCATTGCTTCAAAATATTTTAAAAAGTTGTTACACAATATTTGATGCAGATGCCATTGTTTTGGATAATTTTTTATCTGTATGTTGGATTGTAAAGAGATATTTACAATCTTAAGTAGACTAAAAGAGTATTGTTGTATAATGTTTAAAAACATGCCTAGTCTGAAAAATATGTGAACAATGCAAGCACTAATCAATGTCTTTTCTGAAGATTCTAAAATGACGGGAGTAGACGGATGCATGCGTATTTTACTGTCCAATACACACGCTGACAGTATGGGACATCAAGATAACATCATTACAAGACAAAACATGAACCCTAATTTCAAAATTGGCTTTCCTGGAAGGCGCCATATGGGATGACGCCTATGTACAAAATATAGGTGTATGCGCCATCTCAAATGGCGCCATTGTACATGTGTCAAGTTTCTTTATTTTACCTAATCGTGCATCCTACAGCTATCATGCATGCACGCCTAGTTTGTAACCTATTCTAGCACCTGCACCTATATTGTATGCATGCATTACTAGTCTGTAACCTACGCCTATACTGAATGTATGAACGCCTAATCTGTAACCTACACCTATACTGCATGCATCCACGCCTAGTCTGTAACATACACATATACAGCATGCATGCACGCCTAGTCTTCATCCTGCGCCTAACAAATCTAGATGGTGCGACATGTCCAACATGCATTGAGTTCCCGTTTGATCTTTCTAACTATATATACATGCACTCTATTCTCATTTTTTTCATCAGTAACACAACTATCAACCCATAAGAAAACCAAAATCTTAAGTATTTCCAGTCTCAGAATACCAACTATGTCTCTCTTGATGTGGGGAATCAAGCAACGAGGGACAAGGGAAAATATCCAGTCATTTGTAAGTTTTTTCGTTATGCATATCATACTATGGTGTTATACTTGCATATTAATCTTATGTTACTTTTTTTAGGATATCTCCCCATTCCGTACCCGCAACCACGGTGTTGTTGCTCCTGATGAATTCATTATACCATATTTAGAATAGGTTGGTTTCAGGCACATTATCAACATTACAAACACAACCATTGATCTTAAGTTTTTTCTGGCCTTGTTAGAACGATGGAGGCCAGAAACTCACATGTTTCATCTTCCAACCGGGGAATGCACGATAACCCTAGAAGATGTATACATGTTGCTGGGCCTTCTGATAGCGGGTAAAGTCGTTAATGGGGCTGTCCAACAAGCCAATTCCCTTTGCGAGCAAGCAGTGGGCGTTGATTTGATAGACGGTGATGACGGTTCTAGGGGCCAGGTTATCAACCTAAAGGCCCTTAAGGAATATTATAATGAGTTTCATTTGGACAAAAATTCTTCTGAAGAAAGAAAATTGATGAAAACAAAGTGTTACTTGATGTTACTTTTTGGAAACATGTTATTTCTAGAAAGTACCGAAAACACAGTTAATTTTATGTATTTACGTTTGTTTGATGACATTGATAAAGTTGGTCAATATAGTTGAGGGTTTGTTGTCCTGGCTATGCTGTATCAATCCCTATATAAGAATGCTAAGAAGAATTCTTGCACGTTCTATGGATGCGCTTTCTTGGTCCAAATATGGGGGTGGTGGAGAATGCCTATACTGCCCCCGCAAACAACGACCAATACATGTTCTCCTATGCAACAAAGTAAGTATTTTAATCTTATTTTAATTCAAATAAAATCATTAGGGTTTATTTCAACTAACAAATATATATTGCGTCTAAGATTTTGCGTAAGAGGAATGGACTACACCAAGAATTTGAAGGGAAATATCGTGATGTACCACCAGCTTCTGGATCACTTACGACCGGAGGATGTATTATCTTTAATCTCTTCATCGTTTACGTACTTTTTTTAATATATGACCAAATTAATTTATAAGTTTTATACAGGTAGTTTATATGGAGACCATATTTGGAACTCAATCATGAACCTAACGTTCAAGATGTCGTTATTTGGACATCAAAGATGACCATCATTCGGTACAACATCGTGGAGATGCATCATAGTGACCGTGTCAAACTCTAGTTCGAGATGCATCAAGAAATCCCTAGTCCTCCAACTGATTTGGGAGAATGACACCTGAAACGAGTCAATCATCAATGGAATGTCCGAACCCGGAAGGAAATCGCTTCGGAATGGCGCTGGATGTGGAAAAATTATGCCTAACATGTCCTCGACTTCCCTGTTAGTGATACTGAAATAAAACCATCAAGACAATATATGAGTTGGTACAGATCTGTTACCACCGCTGATTTATTTGTGGCCGACCCTTACTACTTAATAGACCCCTACCAACAAAACTACATCATCCCACAACAACAATACCCACAACAACAACAATCTCAACAACAACAACAATACCCACAACAACAACAACAACAGTACCCAGAACAAACCTAATACTAGTACAACTCCCAACAACACAACTACCAAGAGTACAGCCCATTCCAAACTTAGTCTCAACCACTTTACCAACATCAAGACCAATACCAAGAACTCAACCCATATCAAACCTAGTCCCAACCACTATTTCAACCACGTAGTAAACCACCTCGCCAAAACCATAGACGATCCACCAAGTACCAAGAGGCAGGCTCCTCTAGATCATTTAGCCAACACAATGAGGCTGCTTCCTCAAGATCCCAACTAAGTCTCGACTTGGGTCCACAAGATGAATGTGACCGCCGCGACCCACTAATATCATAAGCCTCTCACCACTGTAGCCCATATGGCTACGTAACCCCAACCGAAACATTTACCTTTTATCAAGGCGGTGCAAGTGTCGCCGAGTGCTACCAACCAGAAATCATAACTCCACCTCCTCCCCCACCACCATTTCAAATATGAGGGAATGTGTAACCGACTTTACGACAGTCGACTTCTATGACGTTAAGGTGGCCTTGACAATTTCCTTGACATCGACCTTATTGACGATACAATTCCAGGGCCATCCACACAGACACAACAAGAACCACAAAAGGGAAGGGGTAGGGCTTGCGGCGTTACATGTGTTCCATGTGTATGGATAGCTCCTAGATGCGGAACTGACGGTCGTTACGGTGATGAGAGACACTATTCGTATTTTAATTTTCCCTTTATCAGTTGTTGTTTATGTTGTTTTCCAATGTATATGTCAGTTTAAATTAATAAAATTGTTTGTTTTCGAATTTTTTTTCAATCGCTCAATCAATATTTATTCACTTGTTTTTTAAGAGTAGGCGCCATCCCAGATGGCTCATGCACTGGGTGCCCTACCAAACCTGGTTACCTGTGTAAATTTTCCCAAAATATTTTTTTTTTGTAATTTTTTTAAAACATGGTTATTTTAATTTTTTTTTTCTCCGTCGGTCTTTTCAATTAGTAATTGTACTATTTTTAATAATAATAATAATAATAATAATAATAATAATAATAATAATAATAATAATAATAATAATAATAATAATAATAATAATAAGAGAGTTTCTTAATCTACCCCTTACACCCTTATGCATAGCGCAATTCCATTTATGTCTCTGTTTCTGAAGATACATATTTGAATATATTTTTTTGTCAAAATTTAATTTTTTTTCGGAACTACATCCATGGAACATGTCTGTCCTAAGTAAAAAAAGGTATTTCCGAAAATTCATCCCTAAAAATAGAGAAATATTTTTGGAAACGCGCATGGTGCCTAAGAATCCAATGGGTGGGTGGGGTTAAAGGGTAGGTGAGGTTAAAAAATTCTCTTATAGTAATAGTAGTTGGCTTTGGTTTTAGATTCATAAGGTTGGGCTCTGCTTGTTTCTAACATTAGTACATAAAGAAACACACAATATTCTAAGCCCTACTTGTTGGGAATGTTTAAAACGGGCTTATTACTACAAACTTTTATTGACAGTACTAATGACAAATATTATAAATAACTTTTAATCATGTTATAAGTAGTTAGTGCAAAATTAGTGTAACCAAATATTTAGATTCAATAATTAAAACAAAAGGTAGAATCGTTTGAAAAAAATTGAGTTTTAATTTTGATGATTAAAACAATTTTTAATTAGATTTTATTTATTTCATTCAAGTCTTGATAATAAAAAATTCTTAAATTTCGTAACAGGCAGGGTTTGAATTCTAAAATTATATAGTCTAACAATATTGATATTTTGTCAGTTGAGTTAAAATTTACGGTCTTAATAATCCTCCTTTGATTGAACTAAAAAGTGAAGGCATAAATAAATAAATAAATGTTGCATGACTAGGTCTAGGATTATCTTCCTAAGAGCCTAACAGTTAATAAGTCCAAACTTAAGAAAGAAAAGGATCACCATATTAGCTAAATGGATTTAAACTTTTATTTTCTTTTAGTTTTTATTTTGACTGGTTTAGCTTTTGTTGAAAAGAACCAATTATGATTTTAGATCTTACTCAAAAATTGAAATGAATTCAAGAATTAAAATTCTTAAAAATTAGAAAGGAGGTGGAAGCAGTTCTAAATAAAGAAGAGAAATTTCTGACCTAGATAAAGCTAACCTAATTCCAAGCTTTTTCTTTTGGCAAATCAATTACAAGTTGAATAGCTATTTCTATACAATTTTAACTGCCATCACTCTCAAACTTAAAACTTCATTATATCTTTTTAGTATTATCAGAAATCTTTCTATAATTTTAACTACTTGAGATATTTTATCACTTTTATAAAACAGACAAGCCAAGTAGTACAACACTATAATTAAACTTGTGTATGTTTGTTAATCAAAAGCTTTTCCACAATTTGATCATACTTCTTAATCATTATAGACATTATGGCAAGTATTGGACTCAACTTGATTAGATAGGATGCATTTGTTTAATCTATATAAAATGATTAAATGCAGTGATTATTATTTAATGAAGGAAGGGGTCTTGTGTTATACTTAATAGGACCCAATTGTTACATGTTATATTTAAAAAATTATTTTGATATTTATGAATGTATAACTTACTTTTAAGAAAGAAAAACATGGGTGTTTGTTTACAATAAAAACAAATAAAAGGGTTATAGACTATATAGGTCAAAGACTTTTATTTTAATATATTAAATTACTATATAAAATTCATTTTCATTCATAAATGAATAGAGAAAAATAAAGAAATTGAAAATAGTTTTTACTTTAATTTTTTAATTTGGCTTCTCTATGTTATTGTGTACAAGAGTGATTGGAGAATAAAAGAGAGAATTAAATCAAGAAGCAATTTGATTCAAAAAAACAAAAATCCTTTATCAAACTTCTTATAAATCAAAAGAAAAATTCGGATTGACCTTAAAAGTCGGCTAAACCCTCGGTTTTTTGGTTTTTAACCGATTTTTCGAGTTAATTTCTGGGTCTTTTGCATACTGGTTTTTAAGTCCAAACAAACCAGTTAAGGTTTTGGTTTCCGGTCCAATCGGTTGAACCGGCCAGTCCGACCTGGTTTTGATTACCATGGTTTCTACTATTTCAAACATCAAAGAAGTTATTCAAATTAGTTATGTGCCAATACCTATCTCGTTATACACTAACACTATGTCACGCTGATCCTAATATTATCTCAACAATCTAAGACATAAGTATATTTTTGTCATCGTTGTCACAAAAAGGATGAAAGAGATCAAAGAATGTCTCATTAGTTAAATATTGTCAAGTGAGTAAGAAGGAGTTTGGAAGGTAAGAAAAGAAGTTACACATTACATTTTCATAGAGGTTAAGCTCTACAATATAGATTTGTTCATACTTTTCAAGTTATGTTTAGAAGAAAAAGAAGTAGAATGTGAAATAAGGAGATCCATAATAAAGGTATATAAGGAAACCATTACGGAGCTATACAATAGCCTTAAAGAACATGAGGTTTGGATACTATTGACCAACAACTTGAGCAGATTGTGAAGAGATAGTGCAAAAGTGAGACAAGTTCCAAAGATTCTTCAACCAGTTGCATTAGCCACTAAATGTTATATGAGGTAGTGAAACATTGACCCTTCAACACATGAAGGTTAGACATCCTTGTGTATCCCTCCCCCCTCCCGCTCCAGGTCAGGTCTAATATAGTTATTGATATAAACCATTTTTCGAATAGTGAATATTTTGTTCCAATATGGGCCAAAGCCAAATCCACCTTGATCCACCACGTTAAGATTTCTGTAGAGAAACCTAGAAAGATGTAGTCATATCCATCTAATGGACCGCGTAAGGTCCCTCGAAAGATATACACCCATAAATGACTCAGAGGGTCTAAAGACTATAGAACTATCTATCCCTAATGATTCAGAGAAGAAAAGTGTATGAAGGTCCTAAGGGTTATCGAATTAGACAATCAAAGACTGTGGGCGCCATCTTACTAATGTCAATATGCTAACGTCAATCCCCTAGAGCAATTATTTATAAAGAAGTTTCTAGTACCACAAGACCTTAAGATGTTCTTTCCTTATAAGGACACGTAATTAAAGAAGTAAGAATGCAAAAGATCATCATATTGTACTTCAAAAGATCTTCTAACATTTTCCCACTCATAAAGTTGTAGAAAGTTGAAGTTTTTAGACCTATAAAAACTCTAGAGCCCCGCTATAAAAGAAATATTGAACATGGGTCTCAGATACACATTATTCTAACACAAGACCAGGTGAGTTTAAACACAAGATGGAGGTGAATTTTAACAAGAGGGATGAAGTAGAGATTTAAGTGCGAACTTAAATCTCACCTGGTCTTGTGTTAGAGACAGGAAAGTCACACCAGGATTTATACAGGTTCGACCTTAAACCATGCAGTCTACTTCAGTCTCCAAGGATTTCTCCTTGAGAATTCCACTATCAACTTGAAATTTTATCGCAGGATCATCCCACATCCTTCTTACGCCAAGATTTTACTCAGGTTCAACTAGCAACCTTTATAGTTATATTAATGTTACAAGAGAGTGATACTTTTGATTCACAATTACAACACAATTTGATTCAACCAACTGTTACACAAACAAATTTCTTACTTAAGCATTTCACTCTCTCCATAGAAAATAATTCTAAGTGTATAAACATATTTCTAAAAAGAGAGTAAGTAATAGACAGGGTTGAAAATATCAGATTTATTATGTTGTACAGAAGTGAGCATGGGCCTCCTGATATAAGAATGTTTTGCCAAAAGAGGAAAGAATATTTGGTTGGTGTCGTTATAACCGATTACCATGAAGCGCTAATCTATTATAGCCTATCTTTTTAGGAAAGAAAGTGTCGGGTTTAGAGCCTAATCGATTAAGAGGCTTTCTAATATATTAGAGTTAGAGTTGACTCCATGATCAATTAGATGCATGTGATAAATAATTAGAGGACAAATTTTTTCTACCTAGTTGATTATGTATGCTTTGTAATTGATTACATTTAGGCTTTAATAATTTTTAAGTTCATTTTAGAAACAAATGAAGTTTGTAAAACTCTTTAAGTGTGTGTGAATCTGCATTACTTTAGTAATTTGAGAGCTAGTCATACTTATTAAAAATCAGTGATCTTAAACATATAAAAGGACAATTGAGGAGCATGATTATAAGTGAGCTTTAAGAGACTTCTGTTCCTTTGATATTTTTTCTTAGCATTTGATTTTCTTTTCGTCAAACATCTTAAACTTTTTGCTCCGCCTTTTGATTTAATTTGATATTTTTTCTTCCTTGATGATGCTTATCATTAACTTTATTTTTTCTCTTTGTCATCATCAAAACCAAGGTTACCTGCATAATGTTAGTGCGTGAGGCACTTTTAATGAGGAGAGAGAGAGAGAGAGAGAGAATGAAGAATAAGGATTGTTGTATTATTGAATGCTTATAAAACAGAATTACAAATATATATATATATATATATATATATATATATATATATATATATATATATATATATATATATATATATATATATATATATATATATATATATATATATATATATATATATGCAACTACATTATATAGTATCAAAAGAGACATGTAGTGTGCCAGCTCCTGATTCAAGGGCTTATGCACAATGCTACATTCAATGATTCTATCGAGTGTCACATATTTACATGACACCAAATGCCGCAGAAGCACCACATAAACCATCTCATCAGGAGATATCGGAAGAGGAACGGGATATGGATGACCATGCTCATGATCTGTTGTCGGTTTGTTAGCGTATTACGACGATTGCAAAAGATGCCAGAGAGAGAAGATTTTACGGCAAACAGTTTTGGTATGACCGACGTACAAGCCATCTTACTCGAGGCACGAAATACTTTGGGGTACAAGCGGCAGAGGAGAAACAGGTGGAGTTAGATATACACAATAGTTTATTTTTATTTGTATTTTAGTAATATTTGTATTTGCTAAAAAAATTATCTATCGTGTAAAAAAATTTATGAATTAATTAATGTTTAGATTTATATTATTGTTTGATTTTATATATGACGTCCTTGAATAAAATTAGTATAATTAGCATGGTGTTAATTTATCCTTACTGTAAATGGCCCAAAAAATATCAATTGTTGTCAAGGTAAAAACTCTCAAATGCTTTTAGGAATTATTCTGGATATGCATCTACGAAATCACCTCTAGAAATTACGAAGATGTATTAATAATATGAACAATTATTTTGAGTGCTATATATATATATATATATATATATATATATATATATATATATATATATATATATATATATATATATATATATATATATATATATATATTATTAACACTCAAAATAATTTTTCATATTATTAATACATCTTCGTAATTTCTAGAGGTGATTCCATAGATGCATATCCAGAATAATTCCTGAAAGCATTCGGGAATCATTTAAAGTTAATAGGTTAAAGAATAACATGTAAAATGTGGCTGTTTGGTATAAAAATTGAATTTTTGGATGATTTAGGTTGAAGCTTCAAAAATGACAGTCGCATGTGTTTTCGAAAGTGTATATCTGAAATCACCTCTGAGGAGTTTCGGATATGAACTTCCGAAATTATGCCTGAGTTGTTTTTTTTATTTTTTCAAACATGTTCTTGTTTGTTCCTTTGAGTACTATTTTTTCTAGAAAAATGGTTGAGATCCCAAACAGAATGAGACTCAGCAGGCCAAGCCAACTAGCTTCCGCGCAGCGTGAGAGAGTTGAGCAGTCTACAAGGGTTCGAGGACGCGGACGGATACTGCGGGAGGAAGTTGAGGGATCACCCACTTCTTCTCTAAGGAGTCTCCTGTCACGTGCGTCCTCGTCCAGGGATAATGAGGAGGAACTCGAGGAGGTTCATGTTCCGGTACCTGAGGAGGTTTATGTTTTGGAATCCATGCAGGTTAACACGGCGTATCCAGGAGGGCCTTCTGACACCTCCCTCTTGATCTATTACTCTTATCATGTCGCTCGATATGTTTCCACTAGAAAGGTATATTTTTTATTACACTTTTCATTTAAATGATTTACGCACAAATATGTTAAAATTGATATTAATATTTATCTTTACAAGAACGGTTGCCACTAAAGTCTGTGAACCACACACAGAAAATATTTTATTTGTATCATCAGGATGCGGATTGGTTCAGGGAGGCCATTTTTGGCTCCGAACTTGCCGAAATTTGTTGTTCCGGTTACAACACTATCAGCCACGGCATGCAGGGGGGATTTATCGAGAGATGGCACAAGGAGACATCATCTTTCCACTTTCCTATTGAGGAGATGACGATCACACTAGATGACGTCGCCTTCCTACTATACCTTCCTATCAGAGGGAGGTTACTTAACCACTCCCATATCACTCGTGATGTTGCCACTAAATGGTTGGTTGACTATTTGGGAGCTTAATCGGAAAGGCATCTGAGCATTGTTCCTCGACTAATGACTCCCGTGCCAAGTTCTCATTCCTGAAGGACCTTTATTACGAAAACCTTGTTGCGACAATTGATTTCGAGACTGAGGGCGATAACTTCTTTGTTCAATATCACAGTCAGTGTGCTTTGAGGTGTTACTTCATGTTCCTGGTTGGCACGTTCCTTTTTATGGACAAAAGTGAAAACTACGTGGATGTAACATACCTCCGGTACTTCATGGATTTGGATACTGTGAGGGAGTGGAACTGGGGGGGCGGGTGTTTCTATACCAAAAGTTGAATGAAGCCTCTAACTAAAGGATCATGCACCTGACAGGCCCTGCTACACTACTGGCAATACTTTTCATTCCAAATATTAAATTTAATTTACTATTAATAATTTGTTCTTACACGACTCTTATTCATTTTTCAAGGATGAATCATTTCTCACTTATACCGTATTCATGGTTTTGATCTTGATCCGCAGTATATGGAGGAGATGCTGAGGGTTGCCATGTATATCCTCCACAGAGGGAATCATGTTGTGTTGTCATATCGGGTATATCTTGATAGAACTGTTCATGATGACATTTTAAGGACGCCGTTCGAGGATCACCGTGAGACTATCCCATTCGACTCCATCTCATTGTACTCCGGGTGGCTAGCATGTGGGACCTGCACTATAGTCAGATATCTGCTAGAGTGATGCATGTTGTAGTTTGGCTATGTGTAGACCATACCCAGATCTCATTTTAGACTGCTACTGACACCATTGCCCGTTAGGATCTCGATGACATCTTTGAGGATTGGGAACATCATATGGTGCCAGAGGAGTATCAGATGATGCAGGCATCCAGCAGTTGGCATTGTGTAGAGGGATGTGTGACATGGTTCTACATAAAGTTACACCCTATCATGACACCGGATGCTCCTGGACGTCCACCTAAGCTAGCTCATGAGGAGATCTTAGGAACCAGCAAGCCCAGGATGATCATGTCACTGATCTCTTCCCGATTTGTCAGCGGATACAGTTGATTAAGCATGAGGCTTTGGACTTAGGGATCATTTAGAGGAAAGGTTTTGAGGCGGTGACCATCGTAGAGAGGTTGGTTAGAGAGGCATCGAGTGCGATGGGATACAGGAGGTAGAGGAGGGGTCAGGATTAGGCATACGCAGTAGGCTATTCTTTTTTTTATTCCAAAATAATATATTGTGTTTATTTTTGTTTTTATTTCTTATCATTTTCTGTTTGCGTTTTTATTATTGTTTTAATCTAATTATGTATCAAAACTTTGATGATTTAAAAAAAAAATCATTGTTCAAGATTTCGGATATGCATATTTGAAACATCTTTCTCATGTTAACAATGTGTTTGTTTTCAGTAATTTGCATGCGAGAGAAGTATAGCGGAGAGAGTAAGATGAGAAATACACTATTTCTTTTGCTTGGATGATCAGAGAAATAGAGACGAGAGATAAAATCTGGTGGATCCCATACCTTTTTGTGTTCTCTTCATATATGCGAAGAAATGCAACTATGATCATTGTTTAATTTTCTTTTCCAAATATACCCTTTAACTCATTATGGGTGAAATAATACTCACAACTAATTATTCTTTAATGTAAATCATACTTTTTTTAACGTATAGTAATAATCAATAATAAATATTAAATTATAAAATTAAAATGATTTATAAAATAAATTTAATTAGAGTGTATTGATTCACACATATTAAAGTGTATAACTAAAATTTAATAATAATAATAATAATAATAATAATAATAATAATAATAATAATAATAATAATAATAATAATAATTTTACAAAAAAATTAACTTAAGGGTATTTTTGTCTTTTCAATAACTGACACACTTCTTTCTTTTCTATTTCTTTCTCTTTTTCTCTTGTAACAAACAATACAACAAATCTATTATATCTCTCACCATCTTCTCTATTTTCATACTCTTTCTCACATCTTTCTCTCTTTACAACTTCTCTTCTCAACCAAACAAAACCTAAGGGTGCTTTCGGAAATGCATCTCCGAAATAACTTTTTTTTATAGTGCGTTCGAAGATACATCTCCGAAGGGCATTGTGAGATTTTCAGAAGTTTTTTTACCCCTACAAGGTGTGTAAAAAAATTCCCTAATTTTTTTTTTTATAGTTTTTCTTTTCGCTTCCCTGTAGTATTCAAATAAATATAGGGAATTACTTTATTTATTCTATGGCTAGTTTGCATGGTTAAAAGTCACAATTCTAAATTTTGGAGATTTGCATCCAAAAATAAATCTCTAGAATTGTCGCTGAGTAAAATAAACTAGCTCAATAGATTAAATACATCACCAATGACATCTAGTGGTAATTTCAAAGATGCGTTCACTTGCAACACCTGTTTTGTATGTATTAAATGTATCCCAAAATGAATCTCCAAGATATAAGAATAACAAAACCGAGTTTATAATGTGTTCACCCTCGACCAATACCTCAATCCATAAGGTAGATAACATAATGTCCAAAATATATATATTTAGTGTCATTTAAGATTGAAGTTTTCTTCTCTCAATTCATCTTTTTTTTCTTTCTAGATGTCATCTAGTAACAAATTTAGATCACTCTGTACATTATATAGAATAAAATTCAACGTTGATTTATACTTCTTATTGTTTCAAATTCTACTCTAGAATCCAAGTAAATAATAACGATGTTTTGGAAGAGTAAAACCACAGACGCAAAGATACAGCTTCATCACATCAAAACAAAATATAAATAGTAGCTACAAAGTTATATCCGTTTTTGGATTATCATTTTAGATTTAAATTTTCCAATAACATTTCCTATTGATGCTTCGGTAAGAGTTATGCAAGTACATGTCCGTAAATGAAAGCCCCTTTACTCTCCAAAAAAGCATGTAACATTTACATGAATTACATCATTACAGCTGTTTCAGAAAAGATAGGAATCATGGCATTGTTGTACAAGATATGATCAAGCATTTCAACATTCATTGATGACAGATTTTAGGACAAAATCCTTATGTTGAAACTGATAGATCGCAGGGAACCGCACTGGGGATTTCATTCACTATTTGATCTTCTCATTGAATAGATTGTCTCTCGAGAGCCATTCACTGGGAAGTACTCCAACAACCAAGGTATGTGCTGAGAAGAACTTTCAGTTAAATTTACCAAGTTCCATCTTCTTCTTGATAGCCTTTTGGCCATGATAGATAAATGAATCTAGTATTCCAGAAACAGTGTAAACACCTGCATGCCACAAACAGCTAGCATCGTTATGCCATGATTCATGCAAATCAAATTATACAAGTCCCATAACCTTGTACAAGCCAATTATGCAATATTGAAGGCGAATAGGGGAGGATCCATATATACCTCCAACTATGGCGCACACATTGGTAAGAAAATGTAAGAATGATACATGTTGTTCAGTAAAAGTAACCTGCAAAATGCAAGTCCAGTATATAATCAAAAGATCAAAGCATGAAGGAGAAAAAAGAGAAACTGATAATTTTGAAAAACAAAAAAACTACCTTAATTGGGGAAAGGTCATAGAAGAAAAAAACTCCAGGGAGGGATTGCAGATGGCCTACATCTCCTGTCCTGAAGTGTTCAGTCACAGAAAACTGCAAAAACAATTTCACTTTTAAAAAGGTTGTAATTGTAAAAAGAATACAAGAGAAATGTTAAAATGTAACATCTATAAGATCAATAACCTGGTTTGACTGGATAGTGTTCCCATTGACGTCAGTATACATAGTTGGCACAACCTGAAAAACAGCATGAAATGAGTGGTACATTTTGAATATAATAGTTTTACACATATTGCACAGGAAAGTGCCAATTCTAAAGGTTTACACATATTGCACCGGAAAGTGCCAATTCTAAAGGCTTACACATATTACACAGGAAAGTGCCAATTCTAAAGGCTTACAATCTACAATCTACACAGACAACAAAATTAGCCTGAGAAAACTGAATTGAATAGCAGGTATAAAGGTTGTCAAGATCGAGATCTTACCTAAAATCGGGAGAGAATACAAGATTGTAAAATATAAAATCGCAGTAAAGATCGGAAGATGCTACTCAATTATGTTTGTAAGATCGAGAGGGGGTAAGAATATTGTAAAACATAAGATCGCAACAAAAATCGTAAGATTCTACTAAAGTGAAAAAATAATAGTATATATTTAAAGTATTTTTACATGATACTCCCTCCATCTCAAATTATAAGACGCTTTGGAGAAAAAATTTGTTACTCTCTATTTTAAATCATTTTACAATTTCAATGTAACATTAATATAATTTTTCCTAATATACCCTCTACCATTTATTACTCTTCTTTTTTCATACTCTTTTAATTCCGCTTTCCAATATAATTATTAAAGGGCATTTTTGTAAAGTTATACATCATTTCACTTTCCCATAACGTAATAGTTGCATTTCTTAATTCTTGTAAACTGCCCAAAACGTCTTATAATTTGGAACAGAGGTAGTAGTATATGTCTAGACAACCATGTTAATAACATCTTTCTCATGCAGCGAAATAGTCAAACGCAAAAGGTGGCCTATCGGAGCTGAGGTTTTTTAATGCCTGGAGATATGTCCCAAAAGGTGCTTGGCTTAGTGAAGATAAGAATTATTAATAAAATCTAATTGGTAGGTATTATAAAATTCATGATATCCCCAATGTTGCCATTAATAGTGTGAAAGTATAAAGAAAATATTGTAATTTCTCACAGGAGATTCCTTTGGCAAAAAATCAATAATTCAGTTGTATTGATTATAAAGAACAAAAGCTGTTAAAAACACACAGCTTGGGACATAGCAAAAAAAAAGGATATAGAATATAATTTGATAGAATATAAAACAAGTAAAGCAATTAAAGCGTTGTTGTTCAATGTTAATAGACCAATAGGGTATTTATAATGAAATAAAACAAAGCATGCAGCAAGTAAACAGACAACTTAAACCGGGCGTATCCACAGTCAAGTTTACAGGAGCCAGAGCCACTCCAAAATTGTTTTATAAGAGCGGACAAATATAGCTAACATCCTACAGCGCTTGGTTGGAATTTACAGCAGGAAAAAAACACGGAAAAGCAAATAAACTACACTGAAGGAGCGGTGATACTTGGATGCAAAGGAGTGAGGAAAACAGTGCATGATTGTAAGTGGAGCAGGCATAATAATACTGATGCCTTTAAGTAGTCACATGAAGTGTAAAACTAAAATCATATGAAGAGTCAAAGAACAATTGAAAACTCACAATGATATTTGTTTTGTTTGATGGTGATGATTGTTATTTCTCACCAGTCACCATCATCTTACAGAATTTCAATTGCTGTATTTTCTACAAAAGCTGGCAGTTTCTATGGGCCGGCGGTCCTTGAAACTCACTGGCCATTAGTACTGCCGTTACATTTGAGGAAAAAGCAATGCTAATGCTAAGGTGTTAGAATAAAAAATAAAGGATAATTAAAGTAGTTAAGACAAGAGTTGTTAGAGAAGTGAGCTAGCTGAATATAGTTTTGTTACAGTGGTTGTTTAAGTTATGTTGTTATTTTGATTATTCTTAGCATGTCTTTAAATAGCCATGGTAGTCAAAATCACGATCTAACTCGTGAGATTGTGCAATTCTGCAACCTTAATGGGCTGTCCGAGTTCGCGTATGGGAAGGATAGCAAATTTGGTCGGAGCGACTGGGATCGCCATACAAAGTCGTAAAAACGATAGAATCGTGTGTGTCACTGTCTCTGTTCATTTTGTGCGGAGTTGTGGTTCTTGGGTCAGGTTTGTGACCTATTTCCCTTAAAACAAAGATGACAAAAAAGAACCTTAAATTAACACGTTTGAAACACATGGAGACGGTGACGCTTAGACTATGTTTGGATTGGTGGTATAGGATGGAATGGAATGGAGTGGTAAATAATGGGATTCTATTATTTGGATTTGCAAATAATGGATGGAGGTCAGAGCAATTATCAGGTTTCTCTTTTGCAATCTTCATTCTTTTGATTACTAGATTCTATTGTTTTGATTTGCAGGTCAGAGCAATTATCAGGTTTCTCTTTTGCAATCTTCATTCTTTTGATTACTAGATTTTTTTCCAGTTTTGAGAACTTTTTCTAACAGGATCCTAATAATTGCTCTGACCTGCTGGAATTGAAAGCAAAGAACAAGCCTAGGGTGGATGAGAAAGACTCTGAACAAGAAATCAATCACGGAAGGGGGCGGAGATCATCGATCTGATGTGGAAGGAACTGTAGAAGCCAAGACAGCAAAGGATCAATGGATGGATAAACAGAGGCAAGATGAAAAAAGAATATTGGATTTTTTGGAGCAAGAAGACATAGCTAAAATTGACATTTTGGAGATCAAGAATCATTGGTTGATGGCAAACCAGTGTATTGGTACTGGGCAGCGATCCAATTCTTGGTGAAATGAAAGTGACTAGACGGTTGATGAATGATTGGTCATTTTCAAAGATTGTGGCTAGTAGAGTCGGAAGTGGTAGAATAGCTCTTCAGGTAAAAACTTGAGGTAGGGGTCCCAGCTACCTCATTTTTATACCTGTAGAAGACATGAAGAAAAGGTTACTTGAAACAGGGTGTGATTTTTATACCCTTTAAAACTGAAACATAACAATTACATCTGCAAACCCTAATTGTTGACGCGAACAGGGTGTGATTTCCACGGGATCTGTGGCCACAATCGCCGCATCTGTTGAACATGCGTCGCCGGCTAAACGTGTTGAAGTGGACGCGATTGACAACATAGAATCCAATCAAAGAATAAAACTTGCATTTTAATTTGATGTGGGCCTCAATCAGTTGTTGTCCACTTCAAAGATGGTTCTCATTTTCAACAACTATTCAATCCGAAGAACTGTTTAGTAGAATTGCAACCTTGAGGACAAGGTTGTTTTTTAGGGGGAGGGGGTATATTGTTTGGATATAGAATAAAGAATAATTAGAGTGGCTAAGAGGTATTAGTTACTTGATTAGGTGGTGATTAAGATTTGTGGTTATTTATTTTTATTTTTTATTTTCTGCTTTCGCACTCTGGTTTCCAGGGGAATGGGGCCCTAGTAATCCAGAGCTCGTGCCGAGAGGTCATGACACTGGCCAAGTATTGTTCCCACCAGGAAGGAATCAAACTTGGTATTCCCCGAACCTTCGTTCCTTAGCAGGAGCTCGTTTACCACTCGAGCCCAAGTGCTTGGTTTAGTTTTGTGGTTATTTTGGTTACTCTTAGCAAGCATTTAAATAGCCCATAATTGGTCATAAATAAATGCTAGTTAATAGACATAAACTATTTAGCAAAATAAAAAATTCATGTCACACATAAGCTTAAGTTTATTCTCTGCAAATTGGATGATGGCAACTATTGTTATTAGAGGAAAGGTGTTTTTATATGTACCCAAATTACAGGTATATGCACCATACACACAAAGGGTATAAACGGAAACACACTATTGTGATTGTTCTCATCACTTTCCCTTCCCCAACGGCACGGCAGCACCCTTTCTTCCCCTCCCAGTCCCTCAGCCTTCTATATCCTTCCCTCCCTTCCCACTCTGCTCTGGTGTACTTCCCCTACATTGTGTTTCCGAGGTCGAGCAAGGCCGCCTCAAAGCCTCTTCTATGGTTTTTTAAAGGTACCTGATTACCTCTTTGGGTTGGATAACTCGAGGAAACACACCAACACCATCACAAACCATGACCAACTGTTGGAAACACACCAACACCATCACAAACCATGACCAAGTGTTGGAAACACACCAACACCATCACAAACCATGACCAAGTGTTGGAACGGGGCAATGAGGGAGAAGAGAAGAGAAAAATGATCATACCAAAAATACAAAAAATAAAAAATTCAATCTGATGAGAACTAATCTCATTGTGTACTCGTCTATCTTTCACTAGAACTAATCTCAATGTAACAAGTTTATTTTATGAGATCACTATCTGCCAGGTAGTGTATGAATTGATTTAGTAAGCAAAGCCTAGAATTTTAAATTTCATTTGAACATTCTAAAAATCCCAATAATTTATTTTTCTATGAGTCAACTCACCCATATCTATTTCCTTGTCACACAAAATATCTTTCTTATGTAACTCTGAGTATTCAGTTTATGAATCGTGAGGGTTTTTTCATTTTGGGTAATGAACTGAATTTTGGTTGGTAAGGAATAAGTGACTGAAACTGAGAGTTGTCAGTTTGCATGAATAACAAAGTTTGGGCAGTTTAGTTTGTAAAGTTCGGTTATTTGCAGTTTGATTCTGGTTAGAAAACTGTGAAATATAGGTTTGAATTGTGAATTGTCAAAATAGGATTGGTTAGTTTAATGCCGGGTTGGGTCGGGCCAGCATTTCGGTTCATGGATTATATTGAACAGTCATACCTTTTTGCACCCCCCTTAAAGGATATATAGCAAGAGAATTTTGTGAATGAAATAAAATTCGAACACGTGATATGTCCAATTGCAATGAAATGTGGCAGTTGGAAATTACATATATGTAGATCTGATTCTGACTAAACACGAACATCTGTCATATCTCCAACACATTGCACGTAAATGTTGAAAAAGTTTCATCCATAATACCTAGTCAAGTGTCAACCTAGATATACTCCAATATATCACGGGATCAAAACTCATTTTCACGATTGTAATTTTGACATTTTATTCAAATAGCTCGTGAATTCAAAATCAAAACCATCGACCAAGACTAACAGAAGAGATAATAAAGTTACAGTTTACAGCAACTTTTTTATGAATTGGACTGTGGAAATAAAGATAGGCAGACATGAACCATCAAGTAAACTAACCTTGATTAACCCAATATTAAAATTTGAAAATTACCTCTGCAGAATAAAACTAGTATGCAGTACACACAGATCTAGAATACTAACCTTAATAAAATACTGGTACATCCCACTTGGTGTTTTTTGCGTCCAATGCACACTGATAATCAAGTAAGCATTAGAATTTATCTTGAATACAATAGTCAAGGTTGATAAATAGTTAATTTGATTAGCAACCATTAGAACATAAAGAGCTCACCGGTCAAGAGGGTTTACAACACCGGGAAAATAGTCTCCAAAGGCTATTCTGTTGATGTGGTGAGTTAACTGTATTAGATGTTGTAGACAAGTTAGAGTCTTGAAATATGATGAGTGATGGAAGATATTTTATTGGCAAAACCAACTATTTTCATTGTTTTTATGTTTCACATACACTATCATTAGCGAAAATCAAAACAAACATAATGATAAATGAAACTGATGGAAATGTAATAAATGACAAACTAGGGATTAATCCTTAATACAAAATGAATAAAACAGCAAAGTATATAACAATGGATGAAGAAGAATCTCCTTGTAAAAAGAAGATAGTAAATGACACTCTCTCCAGTGTGAAAGCACCCTCTAAAAGATGGGAACCACCTAAAACACATTCTCTCAATTCCAACTTCACGCTTACTATACCTCTCACACTCCCACCTCAATTCCTTCGAATCGCCTCGCCTATTATCCGGCTTTTCAACCCGAAAGTGTCGCCTGTCTGTTTTGTTATAACTTCCCCTCTCGCTCCTAACTATTCATTCTATACTTATACTCACTACATTTCTGACATTCTTATCAATACCACCTCCAATGAAATTCAACTTGCCCTCGAGATGAAAGGAATGCACAACAGCTTTTATATATGTTGGCCGACAAATCAGTTTGAGTCCAACCGACAACATGTACCACACAACTGGAGTACTCGAGCTAGGCGGTACAACCAGTGGCGTCGAAACTGCAACTCTGTCTGGTGGCTATACTAGAGGTATTTAGACTGGAACTTCACCGACCCAAAGCTCTGTTGCTGTTGAAGAACCGTCCCACTCTGGTGGCTCTACTGGAGGTATTTGGACTGGAACTTCACAGACCCAAAGGTCTGTCGCTGTTGAAGACCCATCCCACTCCCTCAGTGACCTCAAATTGAATGCTTCTGGAAAGGTTTGTTGGTTGAACAATGTTGAGATCCAAACCTGCACGACAATTGAAACCTCTTTTCCTTCTTGCTTGTCCACAATGCATCCCATGAGGACTTTCTCCTCTGTTTGCATTGTCATTGGAGTAACGTCAGATTTCTTTACCAATGAAAATAGCTTCATCGTCACATGCCCTTCCTTCTCCAAAGTGGATGAGGTTGGATCTGATTCTAGTTTTGATCATCAACATTTTCTTCACATCCACATTCAAGCTGGCATCCGACAATTTTGGTGGTAGCAGTGGGTCTTCCATCTGCGGCGAGTTTTGAACTCCCTCGCCTCTCTGGATCTCCTTTACTTTAGTTGCTTCCAACATAAGTTCTTTGTTCTTCAACTCGTTTACTTTTCAAAGTCAGATTTGCTACCACCTTGCTCCTCTCCTTCTCATCTCTACCCGTGTTTCCTTGATTCTACAGTATCGTTTTCCTTTCCCTGCTGCCTTCTCCATACTTCTTATCAAAGCTTCCATGTGTCTCTATCCTACTACCATCTCCCTCATCATAGCTCCATTCTTTTAATAATACCAGTAGCTCCAAGGATTTATGCTTCGATACCAGTTTAATAGAAACAAATAATATGATAAATTGATACTGTTGGAAATGGAATTAATGAAAAACTCAACTCAGAAGATGAATCCTCTATATTTTATGAATAAAAGTATAAAACAGTAAAGTAAATGAATATGGATGGAGATGAATCTCCTCGCAAAAGGAAGAAAGTATATGATACTGTCAAAGTAAGGGAATCCCTTCTAAGATGGGAATCACCCGAATACTCACCCCCTGAATTGAATTCCCACTAATCATAATGCATACCCCTCAAGCTCCCCCCCCCCCCCCCCCCCCCCAAAAAAAAAACCACCTCTCCTCCTTTCTTACCCTCCAACCCTATTAAGTTTACTCACTGCACTTCGTCATGTGGACATCAAGCTAAAAATATATGCAGTAAAATAGCAATAAAAAGTCACCAATGTGAAGAAAAATCATATCATGTCTTACATTAAATGACTCCTTTTGAAAAGCCAGTATGTCATGTACATGTACGCCAGATTGCTGAAAGCTTTTCCCAGGAGCAAAATGGAAATTCCCTGCCACCTTGTTTACTTCCAAGAAGCCATACATATTGCATCCTTCACCATCTTCTTCCTTGATTCTTTCTAAGAATCCTTCTCTTTTGCACTAAGTGATGCATAGCATACACCATAATAGACATCAGATTAATACTTTGACTTGGGCAGCAGAATAGATAGGGAAACAAAGCATCATGCATAGCCAATTATATTTAACGAACAAATTATTTAGGAGACATATTCATGCATATATAAATTGAAGGTGAAGTGACAAAAAAAAAATCACCATCCTTTGAAAACATAATTAACAAGCAATGTGAACAAGCTGTAAGATTAACTCTGTAAAAGGACAAACCATAATTGGTTATTCATCAACAAGTAATACTGCATTACAAAATAATGATTGTTTACGGACAACGGTTCATTTGATATTTAATAATAAAAATGATACGACAAAGGAAACAAGATTTATCAGGAAAATTAGTTTCTTTTACGGGAAAACATAGTAAAACAAACTAATACACAGACCATATTTTCTGCATTGCAGTGGCAGAAAAACTATTTCAATTGAAATTCAAGATTAGTAAAATATGCACTATGTGATCAAATGGATCTCAAATATAATTAAATATTTTGAATATAAATAATTTGTTATGTAATATAAATCAGGGACTCTGACTGATAGTGACTTGGGTATAATGGGGAGTTCAAGTCCCGCACGATGCAGTATGAGATGTTGGGTATCTCAGGTGTCAAGAGATGTAGAGTCAGAACAGAATAGAAAGCTTTATTGTCTCTTCGATGAAGGGAATATGAGAGAGGACACCAACGCGATTAGAGTTAACTGTGAAGTGTAAAATATTAGACAATGATGTTCTTTTTAAAATATTATTAATAAGTTCTTTTAGGATAGTACTAATGATATTTTTGTTTGGTACGGAAAGGATGTAATTGTCACTTATTTTGATCATTTCTAGTAAGTGGATCTTTATTAGTTATGTTTCTATATTGTGCATTTATACATTTTTATTTTATTTTTATTAAAATATCTTGGCTGAATTGTATCTTGAATTTTAAAATTGTCCTGTATCTCCGTATCAGTATCGTGTTGGTATCGTATCAAGTATCTAGGCTTCATAGATTGCTAGCTTTTAAGGGAGGGTTCTCCAAGTGCTTGGGTACTTATAGACTATGAACATCAAGATTAGTATAAATATGCACAATGTCATCAGGATCTCAAATATAGTTAAACATTTTGAACATAAATAATTGGTTATGTAATATAATACAGGCAGCGAGTCTGAGACCTGCTGATAGAGACTTGGGTATTATGGGGAGTCCAAGTCCCACATGGTGGTATGGGATGTTGGGTGGAGTATTACGTAATTTGTTTTCTGCCCCTTGATTGCTAGCTTCTAAGGGAGGGTTCTCCAAGTGTTGGGTACTTATAAGCTATGAACTTTGTAACTCTTTCAGCATAAATATTAAAGTATGAAGAAGTTTCCTTCCACCCAGAGTATATTTGTCAACTATGTGTTTGATGCGTTTACGAATACTATTAAGTTGAAAGTCAAAATGTCATAGGGACAAACCTGGTCAATTTCATCAGGGTTTGAGAGTCCCCAACCTTTCTTTCGATATGCTTCACGAACTTCCTCGCAGGAATTACAACATTCCTCATCAGACTGCAAGCACAAATATGTGCAAAATTCAAGTAGGCATCAAATATGTCGTGCTAGGAAATAGGAATATTTCATGAATATAACGGCAATAACAGTTAAGTTTTTTCCCATTAGATGGAATCAGCTACATGGATTAGCAGGTGCCATAAAATCCTATCATGTATTAAATCAAAACTAGACTATTTACCGCTAAATATCTCATAACAGGTTTGACCGTCAGTTTTTTATGAACATTTCATGAATGTATACTACCCCATATGGACTTAAATATAAGCAAAAAAGTAAATGTATTTTATCCACATTTGGACCAAATGCATGTGCATTTTTGCTTATATTTAAGTACCGAGTAATATTATACTATTACCTAGAAGAAAGAAAGTTGCAGGGACATGATTACTAATCCAGCCTTGTTAAAAGTTGTTTATCAAGAACAAATAAATAAGTTTTCATAAATTTTCAGGAGTGGATAGTATACCAGAATTCCTATTAGTTATGCAACAAAGTAAAGAACAAACTTCACTCTCTTCTATCCAGAAATCAATACATAAACAAGGAATTAAAATATAAGTATATAACATCCTTATCCTTATAAAGCATTACTTTAAACCAGGCTTACCGTCTCAGCACCATAACAGGATCCACAATAAGTCTCATTGTGCTCAAGCCTGCCTCCATGTCTTTGCAAGGGCTTGTCAATCTGGGCAGAGAAACAGTTATGATATAATGAAACTACCACACAAATAAGTTATGATATAATGAAATTGCCCCACAAATAAGTATGAGCAAGGGAGATATAAAGAAATTATGGATAAAATGCAACTAGTAAAATGTTAAGGGCAAAACTTAATAGAACTGCATCTTAAAGTGAATGACACATGTGACCATTCATAAAGTTTCACTTCCAAAAGAGAATACATCTTGTCAATGATTTCAGCTAGTCAAGCTTGTGAAAAACTTAATAAACAGTTTACAATGCGAGATATATAAACTAAAAATGAAAAGAAAGCAAATCTAATAACAGTGGAAATCAACTGGCTGATTTAAAAAAAATATGAATTACATAATACATTTGTCATCAAAATAAAGACAAATAACCATAAAATTTACCGTGGGTGAACCAATTCCATCTTGCCTTGTCTCTATCACATTGCCATGAGAATCTATTCTTTTCTTGATTATATCATGTCTCTGAACTCGTGCATCAAAAGATAAATAACACATTACAAATCGTTCCGATGAATCAAACTACATTACATATAAGTGTTCAAGCAGGAAACTGAAACAAAACAAAATTAAACCAGCAAGTTTTCCGAATGATACATACAACATCCAGATGCTGCTCTCCACTTATGTCCATGGCATCGATACTAACTACAGAACACGCTAGTGCGGGAAATGTAACATCAAACTGCACTTTCACCATCAAAACAACAAAAAATTAATCACTTCGCGAAACAAACAATCCAAATATCATTACATCACAAATTCAACATTAATTCAATTAAACTAAACATTACATTAATACGCAGCGTTTCTCCTCTAGAAGTATCTACAACAAGCTTAGTTTCAGTTGCGGCATGAAGATACAACCCTAAAACAGTAAAAAAAAAAATACGGATTCAATTCAACTTTTACAGAAACAACAAATGAAAAAAAAAAAAAGATAAAGGAAACAGGAGTTACGAAGCTCGGAGAAGAAAAGCAAGAACATGACAATGGAGGAAGCGAGAGTGATAACACCGCCGGAAAGCGTGCGAGAATAGAAATCTTCGTTGATTTTAGGATACGCATCGAGATTCCGAAGCTTGCTCATTATGCTATCCATGCTTGAATGATTATTGTTTTTGTAGATTCAGAATTCAGAATTCAGAAATGAAGATCCGAATCAAAGATCCAAACCTAATTTTGTTGATTATGATTTGAATTCGATTTGATGATTATTGATGATAGTGTTGTTGGAATTGAAAAAACACCCCGTTCAATCGAAATTGGTTTTCGCTCTGCTCGTCGAACTGTAACGGGGCGTTCCGCGTTGGGAATGGTTTCATCTAAATTTTTTTTTTTTTTTTTTTTTTAAGTTTAACTAGTAAAAATCCATTGGCCATAGAAGTGAAGGGTGCAACAAGAAATTTTTATGAGGTTTATAAAATTTCATATAAATACTATTGGTTTTAAAAATCTGATCATTATATAAACTAATTGCACCCCTAAAATTTAAAAATATCAACAAATTATAATATACCATCTCAGGGGACACCTCTGCATTAATAGGTGTCGTGTTAAAAGTCTTTAGATTGGGATGCATGGGTTGTAGTCCCTCTTTTCTTGATTCAACTAAAGGACTCTGTTGCAGGAATTTAGTGCTTCTATTTTGACGCTTCAAAAGATTTCAAATTATTTCTTTGTTGGTCTTGTTTTTGTTTACTTGGTACTTCATATTCTTTTTTCCACTCCTCAGTGAAATGAACTTACAAGTTTCAATGCTCTTGGTTCCTGAAGTAGATGCAAATGTTTCCGTAAAATTAGGAGTTATCCCATGGCTCTTGCATTGAGTGTAGAAGTTATCTACCCAACTTAATATTCTACAATTTTATGTTGACTCCTTGAACTTGAAACTGATTTTTTGTTTCTTGTATAAAAAACTTGATAATTTCTTCCAACTAGTTGTTTCTTTGTGTAGCCACTACATGCTATAGTGCAGAAAAACTAGGTGGAATTTGTGGTGATTGAGGCTTTAATTGATTTTGGGTATTACTCCAAGAAAAGTTTGGATGATTACGCCATCCAGGATTGTATGTGTTGCTGTAAAAAAATTTGTACTTTTGATTACCCACATAATTAACAAAAAATAAATTTGCTGAACATTCCTCAAACAAATGGGCTCCCGATACTAAACACATGCAACTTTAGATGCATCAGTCAAAACCTATACAGGTTCAAGAATTGTCGCGTCAAGAGGCTTCAATAATTTTCATCATTTGGTGAATTTGGCCCACTTGACCAGCAAGAGTTGTACTCTCAATGAACTTTTACATACTAGCTGGCTTCTTTGGAATTGATGTTGTAGATGTTGTAATGACTGGACATGGATAAGTGTTGTAAGTGTTAGACGAAAGTGACTTATCTAGAGGGGGTGAATAGATCTCCAATTAATTTTTTTGTTGAAAATATAGTTTTAAAATGTTTTTAACTATGGACAGCAGAACACGCTCGAATCAATTCGTCTAATCCGAACCGTTATCAGAAAACTCAAATATGCGTTAAAAATCTCTAAAATGCGCAATGATAATGAGAAGTTAATGAATCAATATGTTTCTACAATCGCCACAATCTGTTTGAATTAAAACACACAAGTAATCAATTTCCAATGAAATGATTTAAACAAAACTAAGTGAAGCAATTTATCGAACACTTATTGTGCAGTCAATTTTGACTAGAATTTTCTTAAGGTTTTTTGTTATGAAATTCAATTACAATCACAAAGAGATTTAATAAAAGTGTTTCGCCTGATGCTCGACTGTTCACGGACTTGCACTTCATACCATAGATTCGAGCTTGTATTGGGTTATTTTTATTTAACCTAAAGCATTCAACTTTGCAATTACTTTTTCGGTTTTTCACTTGATTTTCAATCTGAGTGTTACCAATTTCATTATGTGTAGATAACATTGCGATTTTTGTTTGTTGATAGTTGTGACATTATTAATGGTTGAAGGTTTCTGCAACACTCAAGGTTAGTTCTTCGACAATCTTCTTCTCACTGTGTTTGTTAATAGTTTTGATATTAGTAAGGGTTGAAGTTTTCTGCAATGAGTTTTTTTTGGAGCAAGTCAGAGACCTTTTGTGGCTATTGTTGTTGTTGTTACTTCTTTCTCTACTGATGTGTCTGGCAAGTTTTCATTCCTTCCATCGTATCATGATTGTTCCACTTCAAATAGAGAGTTTTTAGCAAGTATATTAGAGATTGTTACTCATCAAGCCTTTTAGTTGTTTTCTTTTACTTTATGGGGAAATTTTTGAGTGATTCCAAAATTTGTTGGTTGACTCAAATATATTAAAGATTACTAATACATTTTCAGTTTGACTCTCTTTACATGATGCTACTGGTATAGTATTCCTCAATTAAGCTAAAAGTTAAGAACTAATATAAATGAATATTGTGATGGTTGTCATTGCAATTGCAGTGTTATAAGCTTTGCGGTTGCGGCATTACCATTGTTATTGCGTACATTATGGTCACGCTGTTACAATTGAGATTGGTGTCAATGTAGTTGTTGCGTTACAAGCATTGTGGTTGCTGCGTTACAAGCATTGTGGTTAAAGAATGTTTGTTATAACCATCTTCATCCAGATTATGCTGAAGATTGTTGTGGTTTGTCATGGTCAAACAATTTGGAATGCTGAAAGAAAAGTTCAGGTATGAGTGATAACTGATATCATGATGAAAATTTGCTTTGATTTTCCAATGTTCAATTCATATATAATACAACTATATATGTAAATTTAACAGGGACACTTAGATGTTGAATTGAATGAAGTAGGAAGAGATCAAGCACGTGTAGTAAGTTCTTTTTGTTGAAATCTCTCGTAATTTTATGTATAAACCAAATTGGCTACTTATATTTATTTAACTACTTCACGACCCAAATTTCTGTAAATTTTACAATAAAGGTGGCTGATAAACTATCTACAGGACCAAAGATCTCTGCAATATATTCTTCTGACTTGCAACGAGCTTTTGAAATTGCACATATCATTGCTTCTAAATGTGGAGTACTAGAGGTTTGATATATTAACTAAAATTATTTTATATACTGGTGACTGAATGTACTGATGTGAATTTCAGGTTGTCAAGGATTTTGACATACAAGAAAGACACAAGGGAGACCTTCAAAGTCTTTCTCATCTTGAAATAGCCAAGACTAATCCCATAAGTTACAAGGCTTTGATGTCCAATAATGAAGATAGATAAATCTCGGTAAGTACTATTGATAAACAACTTTGAATTATCATTTTGGCTAAACATAACTACTTTGTTTAAGGTTGACAATTGACCTTATAATTCATTTGTGTCTCAAGATAGGTTTTGATAACATAGACAATGAGTTTGATTATGAACTTGATGAAAATAATAGTTTATTGGAGATGGCTTTCTCACTAATTTGATTTTGATTGTTATTTTGTAGTTTATTGGAGCATGCAAGCATCCTCTAATGGTAATAGTTACAAAACCTTTACCAGGACAGGCACTGCGAAAATATTTTACAGGTACCCATCCTAAACCACAAGACCTTCACATGGCTATAAAATGTGCGCTTGATATCGCTCGAACTATGAATTGGCTGCATGCTAACGGGGTCATACATAGAGTTCTAAAACCTGGTATTATTATGAACGTGAAGTAGATTTTAATTATCGTCTATGCTTGATAACTTGATAAATTGTATGTAGACATTTTGTTTTGGCATTAATGATTGAATGATTGATCGATGTATATACTGATGAATTCTAAACTTAATAAGTGTTATGTTTTTTTTTCAAAACTATGACAATGCAGACAAACTGATGCTTACAGCTAATAAGAAGTTTGTAAAACATGTTGATTTTCGTTCAGGATCCCTTGAAAAAGTTCCAGTGTAGTTCCTGTGTAGGAGACGCATTGGTTGCTGCTATTCGAGCAATTCCTACAACTGTCATAGCTTCTTCTTCAGAAAATGAAAATGTTGTACATTATGCTCTTCTTGGATTTAGATAAAAAAATTGTTACAAAATTGACTTGAAATGATCTTTTGTCAGTAGAAAATTTCCTATTTTGTAATTCTTGATTTATCTTATGCAGTAGATGTAACCAACATTTTTTCTTTTTCACCCTATTCACAGTTGTAATCCTCAACACAACAAGGAGTCCATGAAGAAATATTTTCAACCACAACTCTAGGAAGAAGATTGATTAATTGGTATCATTAGAGACATCTTACATTCCGTGTGTACTTAAGGCCATTACAATTCTAATGATAGATATTTTATTTAAAAATCTATATGAAGATTATGATATGCGGAATTGAGTAATTTATACTACTTCATTGACCAAGGAGATTATGAGGATTTTGTTTTAGTCGGATTGGTAGTATCTCTGTGCATCATGTTAGCATGGCCTCCTTTAGAAATTGAAATTATACGAGCGAGAACAAAATTCTGGCTGTTTAGTTTTGATTGTAAAACAAGATAATATTTTTGTAGTCCTATACTCATTATCATCTTTCCATTTTTGAATATGTACATTGGTTGCATATGTACATTGATTTATTCAACCAGTCAACTATTTTTCCACAAGAGTAATTATATATATTGCAATGACATGAACTCATTCGTTTCAAACTAAGAAGGTAGTATGTAGTACATAAAATTATTTATTGCACGGTGAAAGGTGAAAGTAAATTAGCAAAAAAAAAGAATGAGTGAGATTTTAATATACTTGAGTTACACGTTTATAATAAATTTTGATAGTTAGAGTAAGTCAAAGTTAATAAAATTTCAATAATTTTTCTCTTCTATAAAACAAGAAATTTTATGAAACGGGATCAATAAAACTATTGATTCAAATATTAAAAAAAATAGAAATTTTATCGAATATGTGAAAAGTATAGAATATAACTTATTTAAAATTTTCTTATTAATAAATTTTATTTTATTTTATTTTTAAAATGGGACGGGACACAATCAGTTACATCTAGATAAACTACTTAGTTGTAGACAAGAAAACGTTCATACATATTACTATTGATGTACATTTGAGGATAATTATGTTGTACAAAATAATTTTATACAGGAAAAATTAAACTACTGATCACAATTGTTTTTTTACAAATTATGTGTATAATAATTTTTCTTAACAATAAAAGTTTTGAAAAACTTATACAATTATCTTGCTGTCTATTTTCTTTCTTTTTTCCAATAATTTTTTTATTTTTTCTAATTTGTTTGAATTCTCATGACAAATTGGAGACATATCCGCGGTCCAAACCAGAACCCGTGCGGACGCACGGGTTTCCCACTAGTTTTTATGACGTTTATAAAATTTCATATAAATACTAGGTAAATACTATTGGTTTTAAAAATGTGACCATTATATATACTAATTGCACCCCTGAAATTTAAAAATGATCAACAAATTATAATGTAGCATGTCAGGGGACACCTTTGCATTAATAGGTGTCGTGTCAAAAGTCTTCGGATTGGGATTCATGGGTTGTAGTCCCTCTTTTCTTGCTTCAACCAAAGGAGTCTCTGTTGCGTGAATTTAGTGCTTCTATTTTGGCGCTTCAAAAGACTTCAAATTATTCCTTTGTCGGTCTTGTTTTTGTTTACTTGGTACTTCATATTCTTTTCCACTCCTCAATGAAATGAACTTACAATTTCAACGCTCTTGGTTCCCGAAGTAGATGCAAATGTTTCCGTAGAAATTGGGAGTTATCCCATGGCTCTTCCATTGAGTGTAGAAGTTATCTACCCAACCTGGTATTCTACAATTTTATGTTGACTCCTTGAGCTTGAAACTGATTCTTTGTTTCTTGTATAAAAAACTTGATAATTTTTTCCAACTAGTTGTTTCTTTGTGTAGCCACTACATGCTTTAATGCAGAAAAACTAGGTAGAATCTATGGTGATTGAGGCTTTAATTGATTTTGGGTATTAATCCAATAAAAGTTTGGATAATTACGCCATCCAGGATTGTATGTGTTGATGTAAAGATTTTTGTACTTTTGATTACCCACATAATTAACAAAAACTAGGTTTGCTGAACATTCCTCAAACAAATGGGCTTCCCATACTAAACACTTGCAACTTTAGATGCATCATTCACAACCTAGACAGGTTCAAGAATTGGCGCGTCAAGAGGCTTCTACAATTTTCATCATTTGGTGAATTTGGCCCACTTGACTAGCAAGAGTTGTACTCTCAGCGAACTTTTACATACTAGCTTGCTTCTTTGGAATTGATGTTATAGATGCTATAATGACTGGACATTGGTAAGTGTTGTAAGTGTTATACGAAGGTGACTTATCTAGAGGGGAGTTAATAGATCTCCAATTAATTTTTTTGTTGAAAATACAGTTTTAAAACAATTTTAACTATGGACACCAGAACACGCCCGAATCAATTCATCTTATTCGAACCGTTATCAGAAAACTCGAATATGCGTTAAAAATCGCTAAAACGTGCAATGATAATGATAAGTTATTGAATCAATATGTTTCTACGATCACCACAATCCGTTTGAATTAAAACACGCAAGTAATCAATTTCCAATAAAATGATTTAAACAAAATTAAGTGAAGCAATTTATTGAACACTTATTGTGCAGTTAATTTTGACTAGAATTTTCTTAAGGTTTTTTGTTATGAAATTCAATTACAATCACAAAGATTGTAATCAACACAACAAAAAAATTTTGAGACAATAACGAATCAATTTAATTGTATCAATTACACAATTTTAGAATTCAATAATTTGCTATTGAAAGTAAATGAGAGAGATAGAGAGTGGACACGAGAATTTGTTTAGGTAGTTCACCAATCGTCCTCGATATGGCTAATTCTGCCCTCAATTCTAGAGGAATTGAGATAATCAATCTTACTTTGCAAAATTTGTTTACAAGAGAAATGTAGCATTCCAACCCTACAAACCCTATATTTGATGTTGATCATAACACTTTCTCTTCCCTTGATTAGTTTGATTAAGTCACTCAGCAATACCAATATGATCCACCATCTCGCGCTACTCCTTTGCAAGAAACCACCATTCTTCAAAGCTTTCACTCAGTCGAATACAAATTGAAAGTTGTTGTCACCCAAGATTTCCAATCGATTCACCGTCTCACGCTACTCCTTTACAAGAACCTCTCATTCTTTAAAGCTTTCACTCGAACGAATCTGAATTGAAAAAATCTTGTACAAGCCCCTAAATCCACACCTTGATTTTGGAGGATAAACTCTCACAGTTTTTCCTAATGAAACCCTAAAAGATTCTCAGCCCAATTTACAATTAAACAACCTAAATTGGACATTATCAACCTAATCTAGATGGTACCCAAACAAAAAATGATTATGTGTAGTTTGTTTGTGTGTATGCATAAAAGTGAGGTTGAAGATGAAGAGCAATCTTTGTACGTGTTTATAGTTTCATCAACTTTTGAATGATGCATGTGTGAGGTATTTATATGTATGCAAGTTGGAGGCAAAAGAAAACAAGAGGTTTAGAAAAAGAATGCAAATTTTACAAAATTTCGCAGCATGTGTTGACACATATGATTCATGTGTCAACTCATATAAGTGCATGCGTCAACACATCAGTTCATGTGTCGACTCATCAGAAACAAAAGTTACAGGCTTTAAAAATGAGTTGCATGTATCGACATATAAGTCGTATGAGTCAACTCGTAGAGACAAAATTTCTTCTATGTGTCGACTCATACAAATAAAAGTTACAGTATGTGTTGATTCATGCAAACAAAGCCTACATGATTTAATATTGATCCACTTGTGTCGACTCATTCCTCGTATGTGTCGACTCATAGAAGAAACATTTATTCTATGTGTCGACATGAAGGCTGCATGTATCATGCATTACAGTGGCCACAGGCTTTAAAAATCACTTACATGTGTCAACACATGGACCTGTTTTTCACTTGAAAATGATTTTTACTGCATGAAATCTATTCTTAATGCCCAAAGCGTTTTCTAAATGCATTCTAAGATGTTTTTATGCTTTCTAATGCTAAAATGCACATCACGACTTAGATGATACCGTCCAATATACAGAAACGCTAAAGATACTAGTTTTGACATCATACAAAACATCTAATTGAGAAAGTGCACTCACAGGAAGTAATAATTTAAATTAGGTTGTAAGCTTCTTCATAGGATTTAGATAACAAGGCAACTCCATATGATGCATCCATCATATTTTATATCAAAATTAAAATTAAAAAAAACCTATATACCTCTATATTTTATATCAAAATTAAAAAAAAAACAATATACCAATATACCACTATATTTTTTTAAATTTATGATTTTAAATTAAGTTTTTCGAAAAATCCCATATAAAATCATATATTTCCTAAAATTTATAATTTTAAATCAAACATTTGAAAAAAAAACCAATATAAAGTATAAAAAAACTAAAAATATACAAATTTAATTATTTTATTTCATTTATTTATTGAACAAATTAGATGTTCCAATAAAATGTGGAGTGGCAGATGCAATGCAAAGTTTACTTCTAGACAATGGGGCTTTTCTCATGTGCCAGTAAGCCCATTAACTAATTATAATCTTAGACAATTTCTTTAAAGACCCCCATGGGGTGAAACCCTGCTGAAAACTCCAAAATATGTTTCGGAGATGCATCTCCGAAAACATCAAAAAAAAAATTGAACAATTTCTTTATAGACCTCCATGGGGTGAAAACCCCAAAATATGCTTCGGAGATGCATCTCCGAAAACACAAAAAAAATTGAACAATTTCTTTATAGACCTCCATGAGGTGAAAACCGCTGCTAAAAACCCCAAAATACACTTCGAAGATACATCTCCAAAAACACCCAAAAAAATTGGGATTTTGGTTAATTTGGATATGCATATCCGAAAAAACCCAAAAAATTGTTAGATATTTTTTCAGATATGCATATCCGAAAAAATCCTAAAAAATTGAAAAATTTAAGATATTGATTAATTCGGATATCTTAAAATTGATATAATTTATAAGTTATGAATAATAATAATAATGATAATTATACTGTTCATATTTCTATTCTAATTCCAATTACAAATTAAAAAATAAAACTTAATAAAAAATTTATTATTTTTTGATAAATTTCATATTTATAATTACTAAAATTATAACTAATACACAACAATTATGATTATATAAAAAATAAATACATTAATAATTATTCAACAAAAATTTATAATAAAAATTTCAAGGCAACTAGTAATCTGACTCATGTAGACATTGAAGTACTGAGAAACGGGAAGCAATTGTCTAGAGAGAGTGCAAATATCCTCACTAAATGTGTGTCAGAAGAGGAAATCTTTCAAGCTTTGAAGAGCATCAATGATCATAAGGCCCCTGGTGACGATGGCTACAATGCCAAGTTCTTCAAAAGTAGCTGGCTGGTTGTTAAAAGAGATGTAATCCAAGCTGTTCAAGAATTCTTTGTTCAGAAAAGATTGTTTCCTGCTATGAATTGCTCTTTAGTGACTCTTATACCAAAAACTAAAGATGCCAAGACAGTGAAAAATCTCAGACCCATAGCTTGTTGTTCTACTTTGTACAAAATTATATCCAAAGTACTCTCCAAGAGATTGAGCAAAGTGATTGGAGAAATGGTAGATGATAGTCAATCCGCCTTCATCCCTGGCAGAACTATTCAAGATAACATTCTCATTGCGCATGAGCTGATTAAAGGATACTCGAGAAAGCATCTATCTCCTAGGTGTACAGTGTAAATGGATGTACAGAAAGCCTACGATACTGTAAATTGGAAAGCCCTTGAGATGATAATGCAGGAGATGAATTTCCCTGGTGAGTTTATTGCTTGGATCATGATTTGTATTATCATAGTTTCTTACAAATACTCTATTAATGGGCATACAAGTAATATTTTGAAAGCTAAGAGAGGACTTAGACAGGGAGATCCCATACCCTATTTACTTTTTGTTCTGGTCATGGAATACTTGTACATATGTATGAGCAAATTAGACAACAATTCTGCCTATAAATTTCACCCCAAATGTGCAAGACTACGTTTTACAAATATCTGCTTTGTAGATGATTTGATGCTGTTTACTAGAGGTGATGAGCAATCCATGAAACAAATGATGATGATTTTCAAAATGTTCACTGATTCCACAGGATTACAAGCTAATCCGAGGAAGTGCAAGGTGTTTTTCGGAGGCGTGAAAGAGGAGGATAAACAAAAAATCTTGGCTATCACTGATTTTGAGGAAAGATCCTTACCTTTCAAATATTTGGGGGTGCCCCTCTCAAGTAGAAAGCTGAATGTCAACCAATGCCAACCATTAATAGATAAAATTATGGCTTGAGTCAACCATTGGAAAACACACTTGTTGAGCTATGCGGGTAGAAGCCAACTTGTCAAAAGTGTTTGTTTTCCATAACTACTACTGGACCCAAGTTTTTCCTCTTCCTAAGAAGGTGCTGCATAGTGTGGAGACTATCCGTCGAGTTTTCCTGTGGAGCGGAAAAAGTGATGGAAGTAGTAAGGCTTCTATAGCTTGGGACATAATTTGTGATCCTAAAAGTGCAGGTGGGTTGAATATTGTATCTCTTCTTGAGTGGAGTCAAGTGTCAATGCTTAAACTCCTGTGGAACATACAAGCTAAGAAGGATAAATTGTGGGTAAAATGGTTGGATGCATACTACATTAAAGGGAAGGACTTGAGAGAGTGGAATGCTCCAGTGGATAGCTCATGGATTTTGAAGCAAATTATGAAGAGTCGTGCACTGATCCTGAATGAGCAGACGTGGCAGCATGAGCTTTTGTTGGAAAAATTCCATACCAAGAAGTGGTATCATACCGTGCAAGGGGAGAAGCCGCGGGTGGAGTGGAGGAAAGTCTTCTTCCATAATATTGCCCTTCCTCGTGCCTAATTCCATACTTGGATGGTATTTATGGGGAGAATTCCCACTAAAGTTAGAATTGCTAAGTTTGGAGTGATGGCAGACAAACTGTGCTATTTCTGTATTGCTGAGGAAACCATAGATCATTTGTACTTTGCTTGCAGGTTTGCTAAGGATATTTGGGGAGGAATTATGCAGTGGATTGGTTATGATCGCATACCACAAAACTGGTGCAATGAGAGGCAGGGGATAGTGGCGGAAGCTAGCAAGAAAGGGTGGCGCAGACTACTCCTTAAGATTGCATTTTCTGAAACATGCATTTTCTGATACAATATACTATAGCTATTAGAGGTAGCTTGCAAAAGAGTCTTAGACATCATATAGATATTGAGTCACTTTTGATTACTTAGGTGTTTGGATTAATTGGTTGCCTGGATCTGTAATTTGTATGGGGATCGACTTTGGTTGTAGTTGTGATTTTGTGGAATAAATAAATTTCTATTCTCCAAAAAAAAAAATTAAAATAAAAAAATCAAGTAAGAATAAAATTATTTACTTCTTTATTCATATTTTAATATAAATTTCGAATTACATAGTTTTTCAAAATAATAAATAAAAATCACAAATATAAAAATTATTTTAATAACTAATTATGATAAAAAAATTAGTTATATATAAAATAATTTTTAACTTTAAAATTGTTTTGGGAATTTTGTTTATAAAATGAATTTTTTTAACTATAAACTTATTTTTGAAAATTAGTTTATGAAATGTATGCGTCATAAAAAATAATAAATAAATATTAAATAAATATTATTATTATTATTAATTATATATATATATATATATATATATATATATATATATATATATATATATATATATATATATATATATAAATAAGGTGTTGATTTAAATATTTATTTAGCTAATATTATTATTATATCTTGATTATAATGATATATATATTTAATAATATATTTTAATTAATACAATTAATTATACTATTAATTGTATTGATTCACTTTGATTTTAATTTTTTAATAAGTATTGAGCTCTTTCGGATATGCATATCCGAAAAATCACATGACCAAAAGTTGAAATATTTCGGATATGCATCTTCAAAGACACCCCTTTCTCAAAAAAAAGGTGTCTTTGGAAGTGCATCTCCGAAGTCATATTTTTTATAAAAAAAAAGGTGTCTTCGGATATGCACTTCCGAAATAACCATTTTTTTCAAAAAAAAATATCTTCGGAGATGCACTTCCAAAATATAGGGATATTTTGGGATTTTCACCACGGGTTACTAAGAAGCCCGGGAGGTCTATAAAGAAATTGTCAAAAAAAATGGGATTTTGGTTAATTCGGATATGCATATCCGAAAAAATCCCAAAAAATTGTCAGAGGTTTTTTCGGATATGCATATCTGAAAAAATCTCAAAAAATTGAAAAATTTAGGATATTGATTAATTCGGATATCTTAAAATTGATATCATTTATAAGTTATTAATAATGATAATTATACTGTTTATGTTTCTATTTTAATTCTAATTATAAATTAAAAAATAAATTCATAATTTTTTTTTTAATTTTTTGATAAATTTCATATTAATAATTACTAAAATTATAACTAATACACAGCAATTATGATTATATAAAAAATAAATACATTAATAATTATTCAATGAATATTTAAAATAAAAGGGATTAAGTAAGAAAATTATTTACTAATTTATTCATATTTTAATATAAATTTCGAATTACATAGTTTTTCAAAATAATAAGTAAAAATCACAAATATAAAAGTTATTTTTATAACTAATTATGATAAAAAATCATTTATATATAAAATAAATTCTAACTTTAAAATTGTTTTGAAAATTTTGTTTATAAAACAAATTTTTTTAACTATAAAATTGTTTTTAAAAATTATTTTATGAAATGAATTTTTTATGTATCATAAAAATAATAAATAAATAGTAAATAAATATCTTTATTATTATTATTATTATTATTATTAATTTTATATATAAAAATAAGGTGTTGATTTAAATATTTATTAGACTAATATTATAATTATATCTTGAGTATAATTTATATATTTAATAATATATTTTAATTAATACAATTAATTATACTATTAATTGTATTGATTCATCTTGATTTTAATTTTTTAATAAGTGTTAATTTCTTTCGGATATGTATATTCGAAAAATTCTAAGACCAAAAATAAGAATATTTTGGATATACATCTCCGAAGACACCCTTTTTCAAAAAAAAATGTCTTCGGAAGTGCATCTCCGAAGTTATATTTTTTCTAAAAAAAAAGGTGTATTCGGATATGCACTTTCGTAATAACCCTTTATTTTAAAAAAAAAATGTCTTCAAAGATACACTTCTAAAATAAAAGGAATATTTTAGGGTTTTCACCACGGGTTACTAAGAAGGCCGGATGTTTATAAAGAAATTGTCTAATCTTATTGAACAAGTACTACATCCATTGGCCATCTGACCATTATATATACTAATTGCACCTCTGAAATTTAAAAATGATCAACAAAATATAATATAGAACCCTGTTATGAACTCAGCCCATGATATTAGTTACACTCCAATTCTCTCTGAATTTTTTTTAAAAATCTTTTTATTTAGATTATTTGTTTTCTTTTTATTGTGCTATAGTGTTTCTTTACAATGTTACTATACAAAACATATGAAAAGAACACATACTTTGAGAGAGATTCGATGCAATTTTACAACTAAACCACTAGATCAAATGGATGGAATGATATTTTATAGACAAACAAATTATATATTCTTTAATAATTCCTTTTTTATTAATCTAACTTCTTAATAAATTTTAATGATCTTTCATTTTACTCATTTTTATTCTTTCGTTTAAAATAAATATTTTTTAATATTTACAAAAATAAGCTTTTTTTAATTATTACTTTGTTATTGTTCATTTTTTTCTCTAATAACCACCACATAAATAAATATTTGCGGGCATTTCCTTTTTGAATAAAGATAACATATATTAAAAAAAGATTGATACACAAAAAAGTGGGGACTAAAGTCAAAATTCACTCAAGAATATCTGAATTTAAAAAGAGATAATCTTAACCTATTTTTTTCATAATCACCTCTAACCTTAATAAATAATTTAAAATATATATCGTTATTGTTTGAGTCGTTTAATGCAACATTTCCTCCTTCATTTTAATCCTAAATTAGCATCTTGTATATTATTTTCTAATTATATATTTTATCATGATATAAAAAATAATTAATAGAAAATAAGGATAATATTATATATAAAATAATATTACATCCATCTCTATTTATAAAACCTCGTAAAAAATTTGTTTATCCTATTTATAATAATTTAATTTTATAAGTTTATCCTTTTTTATTGAAAAAATTAAAAAATGTTTGTCATTGGCTAAATTTAGTAGTTCTCTTTAAAAAGAAGAAACCATTGTTTATTCTAGAGCCACTTATATCTTTCTAGTTTTGTTTCTTTCAACATCACTTAATAATCATCATGTCGTCCCTTTTAAACATAGTCACATCGTCAAATTTAATATTAATCGTTGTCGTTCAAGTATGACTTATTAGACATCGTTCAACTCGCATTCGTGCGCCACATATTTTATTTATAACCGTTCATCAACTTTGAATTTTATTACAACGATACATGATTCTCTTACTTTTATCGATGTCCCGCTCATGCACAACAAATAGGCGATGGAATAGAGATCACGTGCGGTGGATCGAATTTTCAGTACATTGGGGACATGATGTGTTGGAATAGTAAATCCAAACACAAGAGGGTGGGGGGTTGAATTATGGAGGTTGAAAACGATATCCAATTATAAAAATATGGTTTTATAAAAACTAAAATAATTTTATAATTTAAAGAGAGAATAAGCAGCAAAATATTAAAAGAATATGAGAATAACAAAGTTGATGAGAAGTAAATGCAGCAAGAAAAAAATAAAGAATTGAAATGTAATGAGATAAGGGAAGATAGAAATTCACAACCGATTTATAAAGATTCATCCTAACCACCTGGCCTACTCCTATCCTTAAGAATTATTTCTTGAGAGTTTCCACTATACCTGATGTGAGCTTTTCATAGGTTATGTCCACGAGTCTTCTTACAATCAAACAAGAGTTTTATAACCACTATCCTCCAAACCAAACAAGAGATTTTGCACTAAGACAATCTAGAACCAAATAGAGCTTTTACACCAGGTTTATCTCAAGAATCAAACAAAAATTTTAACGGACAATCTCACAAACTAAACGAGATCTTTCAAACCAGGATGAACTCAGAAACCAAACTGATATTTTTATTGGCTAATCTCACAAACCAAATAGAATATTTTGAATGATTTAACTCACGAACCAAACAACAAATACTCACAAGAGATATTACACAAGAGATAAAGTTCTCTTGAGTAAATTACAAGAATAACCCTAATACTAGAATAAACGAAAATGTAGCTGATATTTTTCACTCTTAAAACACCAAAGAAATTTCGTGAAAAATAAATAAATGAAATAGACAGAGTAGAAAGTGAGAAAGTAGATAGAAATATGTTGTTTGGTATATTTTGAAATGAGGAGAAACCCTCTATTTATAGGAGAAAAATTTGGCTAAAAAAGGAAAAAAGATCCTTGGTATTTCTAATGAGCTAATCAATTGAGTCATAAGGTTAACCGATTAGAACCTTAAAAAATATGACAACCTGTAGCGGTGAAATTTGGTGAGACTAAAGCCATGGGAAAAACTTAGCTCATTTGTTTTAAACAGAGTCACCACCACGCTTTATTGTTTCCAAAAGGAATGGGAGAAAGAGCGAATAAAACCCACAAAAGTTTTTAAAATCAAAACTAATAAAATTATCAGTGATTTGGGTAAGAGGGTTTGTTATACAAGGGGAAGGTTTTAAGCATTCCTCATATCCATGGTACTCCAAGGGAACCTCTTTGGAAAT
Organism: Vicia villosa; assembly: GCF_029867415.1. Taxonomy (NCBI): domain Eukaryota; kingdom Viridiplantae; phylum Streptophyta; class Magnoliopsida; order Fabales; family Fabaceae; genus Vicia; species Vicia villosa. The sequence continues at coordinate 59,126,510 of NC_081186.1, forward strand.
GTTATTGTTTTTGTGTACATCTATTTGAAAAGCATATGTGAACTTGTTTAAAAATAGTGTGGAGATGGGAAAAAAAGTTTTTGGAAGTGAGCTCGATAAGATATCGCATTTTAGGCCTACATACCCCTTTTAAGAAAAGGGAAGTCAGAGCTTTTGTAGTTCCTCTTAAAAGGAAAATAAAAGGGGGCAAAAGTGGCCAAAATATTTTTCGGTGTTAAGCTTTAATAATACTCAACAAGTTTTTAATAAAAGGGATCAAGCTTTAACAATACAAGGTCAATAGACTAAGAGTAGTTTCACCGGGAATAATTCTTCTCTTAGTACCAAGGTTTTAAAAAAAAAGTTGGTTGAACTTTAACAATACAAAACCAATAAAAAAGGGACCAAGCTTTAACAATACAAGATCAATGGACTAAGAGTAGTTTCACCGGGAATAATTCTTCTCTTAGTTCCAAGGTTTTAAAACAAAGGGGTGGTTGAGATTTAACAATACAAAACCAAGAGTGGGTTTAAAAAGGTTGAGCTTTAACAATACAAAACCATTTTTGAATAACTGAAAAGCTTTAACAATACTTTAACACAAAATAAAAGAGATTTGGAAAAGAGTTTGAGTGCCTTGACAATTTTAGTCAATAACATTCCCATTTCTTTGGATTTTCAACAAACAACTTAAGAAATCAATCAATGGATACCTCAAGTGTGTGTGTGTGTGTGTGTGATAACATATGTCACAAAAAAACAAACAAGTGAGCATAATAATCATCAATGATAATGAGCAAAGATATTTATACCTTTGGATTAATTCATGTATGAATAAATGATGGATGATGGATATGAATCTCATGTATGTGGGTTAGATAAACAAAGTATGTACAAATGATAATACAATGGATGATAAGTACAAAACATAAGGATGGAAATAAACAAGCGTATGTACAAATATAAAGGATAATGATCAAGGTAAACAAGTCACATTTAACATGGATAAACAAAGATCAAATTATTTTTGGAATTAGGGTTTTTGAAATTAGGGTTTTGAAATTAACACCTAAACCTAATTAATTTTTTAATGGTTAAATACCAAATTCTAAAAGAGAATTGGTCTAAGGGTACATGGAAAAGTCAATGACACATTGTCCTAACCCTAAACATATATTTACAAAAATACACAAAGTTAATTTGAAGTAGATATTCAAAAGAAATGATTTTTAACATTTAAAAGACATGTTTTTTATTTAATTTTTAAATAAAGTAAAATAAATATTTTTTGTCATTTTTAATTTATGACATGAAAATATATAACATAAATAAGCTACACAAAAAATTGGAGTAAAAAAGATTAATTTTACTATTTTAAAACATTTTTCAAAGTTGTGAAGAAATTAAAATAAATGAGTGATAAAAAAGATTGATTTGTGGAAACCAAGGCTTGAACCCACGCACCCAAACTCACTACTCAAAACTAACACCATTGGGCCAACGCGTGCTTGGTGACATAAAAGTGAGCCCAGTTCAATATCAAGTAAAACAAGTATCAAAACATGTGAAAAAATAAAATCAAAAGGTCTGGGGAGAGGGGGATTCGAACCCAGACCTAGGGGATGCGCTAAGTACACACAATATGACCAACTAAGCTGTAACGATGAATTCGTTAATGACACGCCTCCATTACATTATATTTTAAAACAAGCCATAAATGGAATTTTTCAGACTTCATCTTCTTCATGGAACAACATCAATGGCGCCAAATTTGAATTCCTTTCAAACTCATTCAATTTCAACAAATTAAGACATCAAAGTGATCAGCATGAAACCTCGATAACCACATAGTTAACAACAATTTATTCAACTTCAAACAAGAGAATTTCTGGAAAATACGCATGAACACTAAAAATCAATTTTCAAATTAAATTCTTAAGGCAAAACATCAAGCCCTAAGACCTTAGGGCTATTAACCCTAACATGATTCTGAACAGAATGGGTAACAAATTTCAATCAAATTGGTACCTAAATGAATGAGTTCAAGTTTCAGAAATAAACCTCTTAACTGAGAATCAATTTCAACAATGGAGGTGTTACAGAGCTGTGCTAAGGATCTGGATAGCTTCCCTAACCTCCAAGGATGCTGACTGAATGCTTAGAATGGATTGAACACCTCTAGAACTTCAAACCCGATAGTACCTACAAAACAAGAATGTGAAATGGTGGATTTTATTCCAGGTGTTACAGATGTGTTTTGATGATTTGGATAGCTTATATGTGTGATATGGAAGGTGTTCGGATAGTTGTTTCGGGTTGAAATGATCTGTGTAGCTCTACACTACTTCAAGTGCAAGTATGGAGTGTAAAAATGGAACTTGGTGAAAATGGAGCTACAGGTTCTAAATGATGGTTTGGATAGCTTCTATTTGATGTATAAAAGCTATCTGAAGTTTTAGTTTGGTAGGTTTGTGTTTGGTTTGAGTTTTGGAAGATTAAGGTCTCAAATAACTCTTTAATGGAAGTTTGAAGGTGATTATGAGTTTGAGGTGTTTGTGAGGGTGGTGGAGATGATGAACAGATCACAAATGATGTTTAGAAGCTATTGGGATACTTGGTTTGCATCCAGAACTTCTGTAACTAAAAATGGCTAGTGAATTGCAAATGACACAAAAAATGGATTTTGGAATGAAGAGTGACTCTGAGATTTCTTGTGTGTTTTATGTCAAGAGCAACACTCTCTATTTATAGGCATAAATTAGGGTTTGTGGGTGAAGGAATCTCATAAATTTGAGCTCCCATGTGATAGTTGTACCCTTTTGCTTGTTTGTGAAGAAATGAGAAAATTATGGTTTCAATGGAAGGTACAAGGCTTCAAGCATGATTGTGTGACTTTGTTCTGAACTTTAGAGGCTTTCTTGTGGTGTTTAACTTGCTTTTGCTGCAGAGGAAATATGTTTAAAGGCTCAATGCAAGAGTGGTTGGATTAAAGCCTTTTTACAAGAATGGAAGTGTGATCTTTATGCTTAAAATGGAATGATTCATTGTGTAATGGCTTAAACATGTGGATCATAGCTCAAAATAGTGTGTAAATATCTAATTATGGCCTCTTAAACAAGTTAGAGCGCTTGTACTTTGGAGATTCTTTTAGATTTTGAACAAATTCAAACTTTGTTCTTCATGTTCTTCTTCATTTTCAAGTGTTCATGGAGCCATATTGACAAAATCATATCTCATAGCTCAAGCCATGGAATTTCATGCTATTGGTCTCTTTAGAAAGACCTTGCTACATACTTCAATTCACTTGTTAAAAGTTTCCTCAAACTCTTTTGGGATCATGAATAAAAATGGCCACAAAGTTAGGAAAAATTCAAGTGAAAACACTTAAAAAATTTTAAAGTTTTTTGAACATAATCTTCATAATTCCATATCTCTCAAAATAATCATTTTTCGTTGAAATGATAAGTCACTTAAAGACCCTAATTTTTACTTTTGTTGACTTTTTGATTCTTGATGAGTTTTCTTAATTTTTCTTGGTCAAATGTCTTCAATAGTCATATGATGATGATTTGAATCCTTAAAAGTTCAAGGTTGACCATTTTCCTCAAATGTCAAAGGTTGACCTACACAGTTAACTTTTTCCAAATGAACTGCAGTTTTATGGATTCCATATGAATCAAGGTCTCCTCTTCAAATGAATGATATGAATGGATTATAATATTGATTTGGATGCCTTTGAATCATGGTTTGATTCTTGGAGCCATGTCCTGATTAAAAGTCAACCCTCTAGTGGAATTAGGTCAAAACCCTAATTTGGGCCTCAGGTGATCTTGAAAGTGGTTGATCTTGAATTGGGCCATCTTTGGACTTGGAAATTGATGAGAGAACCCTTTGAATCATAGGAGAAGGTTGAACTTCCTTGTGGGCCTCAAAACCCTAATTTGCTCAGTCTCCTCTTTGATCAGTCTCCTGTCTTGGGACACAAATAACAAGCAACAAATTTTTTTGTATTTTTGGTTAGCAAATGGTATGTGCATGATGATGATGATAATGATCATATTATTTGAATTATGGTGGGATCTCAGTGGTAAAAAGTTGGGGTACAACACAACCTAATTCCCAAAAAGGAAACCTTATAACGACTATGTGACTTAATCATTTAAGAGTGTTCCTTATTGATTAAAAAGCTTTTTAGTTTTCTCTAATCAATTGGTTAAGGTCCCTAATCTATTAGACAGTGTACACAAGCCTCATAAATGATTAGAAATATTCTTGATCAATCTCACATGCACATTTATGGCCCCTTTATTGGTTTTAAGCTATTTTAGCAAAAGAAAGGTTAAAAAAAATTCATGTGTATGTGTCTTGCCTTTTAAGAATTATTCTTATGTCTTTATAATACACTAATATTTCATACACAAACCAAGAGAGCTTTCACACTTTCTTTATTTTACAAACTTTGAAACTTCAAGATCCCTTGCATGATTCATCATATATTCAACACTTCATCTGAGACTTGACTTCATTTGACTGACGAGACTTAATAAAGCTCCTTGATAGCCACCATCATCAGAGATTGCTTGACTAGAGATCATCAAGTATTTCACTGAACTCTGCTTGACATTAGTTATTGTCCTTTGAGATTGGTTTTGACATCTTAATCTCACAAACAAAACATCCGGGTCCATCACATGTCCAACTAGGATACTTAAAAATGTTTTGGTAAAAGTTGATAAATTTTTGTTTCCAATATAGTTTCTTGTGATGGGTATTGATAGAGGCGAAGAGATCCCTCTAATCTTAGCAAGACCCTTTATGAAGACTACACACATGAAAATCTCCAACAACATTGAAAAACTGAAGATCAATATACAAGATGAAAAAATGGGTTTTAATCTTTTTGAATTAAAGAAAAATTATAAAAACAAAGAAGTTTATTTTCAAATAGATGCCATAAATGAAGCACAAGGGATTGAGATTGGAAGTACAAAAATGGATGTCATTAAAAAACAAAATCCACCAACAACTAGCAAATGAATTCAAGGCTTTCTTTGCAATACTAGATTCCACAAACCATTAATCAAAGAGTTGTCATATGTTTCAAAATTTTAAGCATCCTTCTTAACATACTTAATTTTTTTGATCCTCCATAAATTTACATAAATCAGACGTCAAGCTAATGACAATAGACAAGAGCTTATTGAGAAGGAATCCAATTGTATTTCATTATTAATTTAATTTATGCATTTTATTATTTATGTTGCATTTTTCATCATTTAGAACAAAATTAAGCCAGAGATGATTATTAATTTAATTTAAGCCAGAGATGATTATTGAGAAGGAATCCAATTGTATTTCATTATTAATTTAATTTATGCATCTGTTTTTTCTCTAGTTCATACATAATTAAGCCAGAGATGATTCAATTAGAGAATTCATCTGACTAAGATATTTGAGGTGACTTGAATTCCTAAGTGAATTTTTTCTTTATTAGAAAATTCAATGCAAACTTAAGTTTTTAAATGCTTTTTATTCCGTTTCACAATACAAAACATAAATTAAATGCCTTCCTTCCACGTGTTTTCACCTATAAAGAAAAAAACTCAAACAAAGCCCTAAATTCTCTAGTATTACCCGATCAAGTACACATTCACACATATTTCATCATTTTTCTGTCATTGAGCATTTAGTTTCAAGGTTCAAATTTCCACTTGCATCTCATAAAATCCTAAAAAAGAATAATGAATAAAAGACAACTTGTTTCTTGATATTTTTTCTTTGCTAATATGCTAATGTTTTTGCTAAGCTTACAAATACTTAGAATGTTTTAGTGACATAACAGTAATACACTTGAGTTATGGTATGGTGTGCAACCTTCAACATTTGAACTTTTCCTTTATATTAGTCTTGGGAATTCTGAATTTCCGTGCAAATTTTCCTTCTAAGTCATTTGTTTGATGAGAATAACGTCGTTGGAATTGTACTATATATATATATATATGAAGCCTTATGCATTTGATCCTTGTATTGATCCTTATCTTTTTATTCCTTGTAGTGACTCAATTTTCATGATTTGATTGTTGGGATTACTCTTTATAGTGACACAACACAACATGTCTTTGTCATTGAGGTATATGTGATCAGTTCTTCATCTAGGCACAATTATCCATTTGTGTTAATTACATATTATCTTGTTTGTCAGGATAAATATGATCATTATTTGTCTTGAGGTATAGATTGTCGTACTAGTTGTGGAACATATGTTTAACTTTGTTGGCTTAAGAAAAAATGATTTCTCCTTTTATCTAAGGGAAGATAATCCTACTATATAACTAAGTACATATGATCATTTGGTTAATCTTAATGACTCTGATGTTGATGGCCATTTAGACTTGAGCTAAGGGGGTCTAACTTGTTCATAATGGTATAGATGATTATGGCTTTATTTCTGGTAAACGATTTTAAATTGTTGTACACATGTAAACAAACATATTATAGAAAATATTGTTCATAATCACATTTTTACCATCAAAATCCTACAATTAGATGTTGTTGTTCTTCAAATCATATTTTGTTCAACAACCACACAGTACATTTCCCTTCAGACCTAAACGAAATATTGGTCTCCATTGTTCAAATGTTACTATCTCGTCGTCATTCAACTCAATATTGATTACACGTCGTTAAACTCAATATTAACTTGCATGTTTGTTTTTGGTCTATTGTGACTTGCCTCTCATCATTCAACTTGCATTCGCTTGTCGTAGTTTCATGTTTCTTTCTCTTACAAGTTTGTGTCGTTATTTTAATTTAGATTTTTTTTGTTTAAATTTGATTAGATTTGTTCTCGAAGTAATATATTGTTATGTTTACTTTTAATATTCTTTCCTTTTTAATTTTATGTATTTTGTTATTTTTTTTACACATGTAAACATACACATTATATTAACCAATATTCATAATCATACTTTTACTATCAAAATTGTACAATTAGATTTTTGTTGTTCTTCAAATTACATTTTGTTCAAAAACCACGTCATCCATTTCCCTTATAACCTAAACGATATATTGGCCTTTATCGTTCAAATGTTACTATCTCGTCCTCGTTCAAATCAATATAAACTCGCCTGTCATTCAACTCAATATTGTTCGTTGGAGATCAATTGTGACTTGTCAATCATCATTCAACTCACATTTGCACGTCATAGTTTCATATTTCTTCCTCTTTCAAGTTTGTGTCTTTATTTTATTTTATATATTTTTTTAAAGTTGATTTGATTTGTTCTTGAATTAAATATATTGTTATGTTTACTTTTGATATTCTATATATCCTGTTTATTTTAGGTACTTTATTCAAATTATTATACACATGTAACCATGAAAATTACCACTACGCCGTAAACCACCTACGAAAGCGCTTTTTTGGGCTTTAAAAGCGCTGATGTAGGTGGCGCTGCTATAGGTTTTAGCAGTGCTTTTTGTTTAGGCAAAAGCGCTGGCGTAGGTGGCCTTAGGAAGCGCTTTTTCTTAAAAAGTGCTTTTATAGATAGGCCTAAGGCAACACTTTTACTTAAAAAGCGCTTTCTTAGGCCTAAGAAAGCGTTTTCCAAGAAAAAAAGCGCTGCCTTAGGCCAATATATGAAAGCGCTTTTTAAGAAAAAACTCTGCCTTAGGCCTATCTACGACAACATTTTTAAAAGCGCTTTCATAGATTGGCCTAAGGCAGCGCTTTTCTTTAAAAAGTGCTTTCATAGATAGCCTAAGGCAGCGCTTTTGATGAAAAAGCGCTTTCGTTGATTCAAGTATTATTTTAAAGTGCAACTTGTAATTTAAGCCTCTTAGTTCGATCTGTAATTTATTTTTATTTTCAACCTGTAATATTTTTGGAAATAATCCCTAAACCTGTAATTCAAGCCTTACATATATATATATATATATATATATATATATATATATATATATATATACCATTATTTCAACAAAAAAACGTATGTAGGACATTATATACCATTATATACCAATATAATACCATTATAATCCAAAATAAAATATATACACCATTATAGTTCAATTCACATGTTTGCAACAGATACATATAACTAAATCATCTCTAACAATAACTAAATCAGAATAAGCCCGAAATTCTCAAAATCCGACAAGCGGAAGATCCTGCAAAGTATGAATAGAACAACACAATCCATTAAACTAACTTTGCTCAAACACAATTAAAGGCTCCAACACAAAGTCATTATCATAATCGTATGTGTATGTGTAATCGTCGTTTGAAGCATACATCGTATTATACATCGATTCAACATTCCCGTTACTTTTCTCACCATGCAAATTCCAACATGTATAACTTCTATCAATTCCAAACCGTAGTAAATGCGATGCCAACTGAACCGCGTCAACCCGACCCCCATAACAGCAACCCAAGCAAGGACACATCATTCGACTAGGGTCTTCGGCGTGCGCAACCGTAGACTTAACGAATTCCGATACTCCTTTCTCGTACTCTTTCGATAATCGATTTGAATGCATCCATGTCTTATCCATGTCTTAATTAAGCTAAACAAAAACAACTAATTAAGGCACAAAACGCTATAATGCGTTTCTGTCAAAACGCAAAGTATACACGGAATGAATCCGAAGCAATAAAATGCAACATATTCACGCAATTTCAGACAAATTCATCACAATACCAGTAATTTGAGAAAGAAATTTACCTCGGATTTTACCGAACTCAAGAAAATGCAGAGAATGGGCGATGTACGTCAAACTAGGCCGGGAAACACTGCTAATTCAAAGGAAAGAAACTTCTATTATAAAAAATTTAGATGATGCAAGCATGAAATATATAGTTTTCTTAAGGCTTATACAACTCATGTTAGTGTACAAAGTTTCTGTATATGTTTTCTTGATACTACATTTAGCACAAATATAAGCTTCAACATTAATCTTCAACATACTACATTTTTTCATGATTTTCTTGAAGCAAAGCACAAATAAGAACCATGACAATTAAACTAATATCAACCAATATTTTTATGCGTTTTTGAACAATTAACAACAAGCAAACTCTCAAATAATTTTCTGCACTACTAGCAACAATTGAAACTAATAAGGAACTAATACATTTAAGAATGAATTGATATGTTTTGTGATTTTGAAAAGATAATTGCTAAAAATTTTAAAATAGATCCATATTATTTCTTTATAGGTAAAGTGTTATGTTAGTTACTAGGATCTCAAAGGTGCCATAAGCTAGCCAATCTCACAATCCTTGCACTATTAAAAAAACATTAGACAAACCTATTGGAAAATATTTAGACTTGAGAGATACAAGAGAATGCCAGGCCCAGCCGTTTTTTAATTGTGGCAGGGGTGAAGGGACGTGGTAAGTACTAAGTAGCAGAGGCTCCAGCCTCTCCTGACTTAAAAAAAAATTTAACACCTAATATGATATAATATGGTCTCTTTCACCCATTTGTGGCTCCAACCCCCCACTCATCAATCCCACCATTCAAGCATTGTGTTTCCTTTCCTTTCACTTATACATCCTCTCAATCTCTTGTTTTATCTTCATTCTGTCTTTTATTTGTTAGGGGTAATTAATAAGGAACTAATACAATTAAGATAGAATTGATATGTTTTGTAATTTTGAAAAGATAATTTCTAAAAAATTTATGATAGATTTGTAGTTTTTCTCTATAGGTAAATTCTAGAATATTTAGTTTCTTTCATTTCTAATTTCCTCCTTTTCCATTTAGGCTCTGAACTTTTCTTTTAAGGATTACTTTAAGAGGCTTTTCAATTTTAAAAAAGACAAAGATGGCTACTGGAAGTGGTTTGCTGGGAATTTAGCATCTGTTGGGGCTGATGGGGCTTCCTCACTCGCATTTGTCTATTCTTTGGATAACGCCCGTACCCGTTTGGAAAATGACTCGAAGGCTGCTAAGAAGGGCGGTGAGAGGCAATTCGATGGAATGGTTGATGTTTACACTAAAACTCTAAAGACTGGAATAACAACTAAGATCACAATGGAACTAACTTCAATAACAACTCTTAACTACTTTAACTATTGTAATTAACCACTATTCTACATCCTAACATCTTCTATCAATTCAAGTACAAACATAATCACACAAATTTCTTATTTGAATCTGTAATATTCAAGGACTCCAACCAACCGAAACATAAAATAAAATAGAATACAAATTTCTTAATGCTCAATATAATTAAGCAAGATTACTACTATGCTCAATAAACATACCAAAAAGAAGAACAAATTAGGATAATCAAAATAACAATTTATTCTGTTTTTCTATACATGGTTTATTGCAATTCTATTTATTCTGTTTTAATTAGGTTTACAGTTGGAGAAGTAACTCAGTGAAATTGATAGTGAAGTTGATAGATTAAGAATGAGGCTTCAGTGACTTTGAAGTCTCATAACTTACCTGTGTTTGAACGACGATGAACAGCGTCGGGAAGGGGATGAACGACGATGAACATCATCGGGAAGGGGATGAAGGGAGATGAATAGCGCCAGAAAGGGGATGAACGGAGGCGCGATAGGGTTTAAAGGTTCTGCTTTTAGAAAGAGATGAACTGGAGAGTACTGAAAGAACACGCGATAGGGTTTCTGGGTTATTCTCTAATTTTGTTTTTTTAATTTTGCTTTCCTATAGCAGCGCTTTTTTAAAAGCGCCCTTGTATATTATATCCTATAGCAGCGCCTTTTGAAAAGCGCTTTTTAACATTAGCCTTTAGCAGCGCTTTTGAGAAGCACTCTTGTATACATAGCCTTTGGCAGCGCTTTTGAGAAGCGCTCTTGTATATATATCCTTTAGCAGCGCTTTTACGCAATTTCTTATATATTTTTCGTGTTATAATTTTTATTTAACGTATAGCAGCGCTTTTTCCAAAAAGCGTTGTCTTAGGTGCGTTGGCTATACCCCTTTTTAGCGTAGTGTATAACAACAATTGTTCTTAATCATATTGATACCATCAAAATTGTACAATTAGATGTCGTTGTTATTCTAATCATATTTTGTTCAATAGCCATGTCATCCATTTCCTTTCTGACCTAAACACAATATTTATCTCCATTGTTCCAATGTTATTATCTCGTTGTCGTTCAACTCAATATTGATTTGTCAGTTGTTCAACTCAATATTGATCATTGTCGATCAATTGTGACTTTCCTGTCACCATTCAACTCACATTCGCTCGTCGTAGTTTCACGTTTCTTCCTTTTTCAAGTTTGCGTCCTTATTTAATTTTAGATTTTTTTGTTTAAATTTGATTTGATTTGTTCTTGAATTGAATATATTATTATGTTTGCTTTTGATATTCTATCATATTTATTTTAGGTATTCTAAGTTTTTTGAAGTTTATTTTAGATATTTAATTTTATTTATTTTAAATATTATGTTATGCTATTTGTAATTTTAGTTTTTTTTATCTTATTTAATTATAATTTTTTAGGCTGTTCAAATCCTTCATTAATTAATGTTTGGATTAAACGTACGTACCACTCTACTTATTATGTATACCACTTGTTCTGTATTAAAATATAATTGATTGGTGGACAATTGATATGTAACACAATGGTGGTGGAGAAGGGGCTGACCGACAAAATTAGCATTCTAACATTTAAGTGAATATGAGAGCGAGATAAATCAAATGAGATTTGAATTCAACTTACTTGAGAAATGACGTGTTCTCCCTTATATAGTGAGGTAGTTATAACTTCTAGCTAATCTAACAACGTGAGATGAGAGAATCTATCCTATTGATATTGGGTTGTGATTGTTTGTTTCCCCGCCTACGCCTAGGATAATGTATTTGTCCTGCACGCAGTATGATCAACTATTTTTTTAATTCTTTTTGAATTGTAGTTATTATGTCTTTTGAACGTCCTGAACATCATTTATCTTGTTGTATTAAGTTTATAATGAAGTTTTAAAGTATTTAATTTATAAGTCTTGAAAATATGATCTTGCATAACTTATCTATAAAATCAAATTTTTTATTATTATTTTATTATTTATTTATTTAATAAACAGTTCAATCATAAATTTAACCGGTCAAATCAACTGAGCCAACAATTATTTTCATGTACAAACATTAAGAGTCAATACTGATTTGAACATTTGTAAAATTACTCTTGAAATTCAATTGATAATTTGGCCTTTCCTCTAACACAATGGATTGTTTTCAAGTAAATGAGGTTGCACCTCTTAAACCAATAACATAGGTGTTGTAATGAATATGAATGTAAAGTAATCAAATATCATGAAGGACAAAAAGCTTGATGAACTTGTGAATCATTCAGAACAAAATAACATTCAAGATAAATTCTATTCAACCAAGGAGACAGTGTACCTGATAAGCTTTCAAGGACTGATCAACACCCTTTTCCTGTCATACCCACTCTTAAACTCTTCCATATAACCATGATAGACATCATTCCTACAATGCAATGAAAGGTAAATTAAAACATCAACATTCAAAATTCAATGTAAAAAACAAAACAAAACAGAGAGTATCAAAATCAAAATTGCTTATGTTTTGTAGAAAAAGACATAAGATTCAACAGATGAAGGAGGACTGAGATGCTCATCAATCACCGCCATAACATCAATGTTGATTGACATCAGACAACTCCGATTCAACTTTTTCCCTACATTCCTTCATCAGATTCGTTTCCTCCCTTTGTTCAATCGAGGAAAGAATCCTCCATGACACCGTATGTCCTCTAACAATATTCTTGTAAGCAACTGACAAGGTATCGTTCTTCTACAATCAATTCAACATCTAACCCTAAATTGTCCAGATTGTGGTTACGAATCTTGTAGAGATTGTCTATAGTTTCATAGAGAAGGTTTAGAGAAATGACTATGCAATTAAACTCCTAACCCTAGATTTGAAAGAAAAAACAATGAAGGATGTTTGATTGACGGTGAGGCTGAGAATGTACGAGTTCGACAAAAGTGAGGTTGAGGGGAGAGTTGAGAGTTCTACGAATAAAATAATTGTGTCACTTTTTATTATAATTTTTAAAAGAAAAGAGAAATATTACTTACAAATTTTAATTAACTAAAATTATAAATGTTGTCACTATGGCTCGAACACACAACCTTCACATTGGGCACATATTTAAAAAAATATTGGCTGAAACCTTATGATAGCGCTTTTTGTATGAATGCTATTATAGGAATAGTCATTGTTAGCGTTCAACGTATAAGTGCTATGAATTTTTTATTTTATTTTTCTTAGTAATAACCTATGATCGCGACCGACGAAAAAGCGCTATTATAGGTGTTTGTTTGATAGTTTTAATAGCGCTTTATAAAAAAGTGCTATTAAATTATTGCTATTAAAAGTTAAAATTGTAGTAGTGAATTCATATGTGAAATTTTGTTTCTTAAGTACAGTAACTAAAATGGGATAATACAAATAAATAAGCATATCTCTTTTAAAATTTTTGTTCTAAATATATAATAAATATATTGGTTACTAGACCCGTAGAAAATAAAAGAGAACATATAGTAACTAATTGCATGCCCATCAAATATAAACTAAACACAACACATGTTCAAAATACTCTTAAAGTTTAACTTACATTATAAGTTCTACACACATGAAGCATTGGTCATACACAGTCAATACATTTACACAATACAGTTGTATATATGTAATGTAGTTAAATCACTTCAAAAACTAAACAAAATTAATCAAAATATAGTATTAAATTTAATATTCTGCACGTAATCAACAAAAACGGTAGAGACCTAGATTCCATCAATAATCGATATTTGAAGTTAAAAAATGAAGCAGAAATTGCTCCCTCCAACAACAGCAACAATTCATATACTTATAAAATTCTACATTAATCCAATTACATGAATGCCAATTAAGTGGTAACCAATAACACACACCATTAATTAATTATAATCTACACCTTAGAACTACAAAGTTCGAATATTTTTACTCTATAGCACACTTGACACCTATATGCTCGAGTCTCTATGTGGGGACCAAATATTAGATGAATGTCATTGGGTTGAGAGTTGACACATGGATTGGGAACTCATTATTGAGTATCTCTATGGCAACAAATAATGCATTACAGAACCATATGCCTTGTAGCATGCTGGCTACTAACTTCATTATTAAAGCAAATCAATTGTACTTCCTTAATATTATATGTATTCCAGGGTTAAAGTTAGCCTAATATCTCGCAAACGGGCATATCTGTCTCATTAAAGTTTTTTCTGTAAAAATCTGTAAAATAACGAAATGAAATGGTATTGAACTTATATAATCAAAGGTGCGAGCATAAAATATTATTTCACTTTTGAATATATGAAAGTGACGTAGGCATGCGGCTGACACTTCTAAAAACTAAAAGTTGGCACAAAATAATATAAATATTTGTGCTGTGAAAAATTAGGACGGGACGGGGATGGCCATATCAAAATGCGATAACCTAAAATTTAAATTTGTGAATAAAAATGTGTGATGGAGTAAACCCGTTTTACCATGGTATCTACATTCCAACTAGTGTCAAACATATAAGTTAAAAATTATGGTAAATTTCAAGTAAAAAAAATGGGCTTACAATGTTGAGTGCAATTATTCAATATTGACACACTAAAAGTTAATTTCTTTTTGGGTTGCCAATTCTAGTTCTAGGTGTGCTTTATAAAAACAAAAAGGATGCAACTGAAAGCTTTACAAAAATCATGAATGATTGACACATACATGAGTGCAAATCGTCCAATTTAAGCATTATAAAAAGTGAAGAATGGGCTTAGTCATATATGTATGTATCATAGGGAGTGCTCATTTTGGTACCAATAATTAAACCATTCTATAAAAGTTTGGGTTAGTTTATTTCCATTTAGAACACCAATGATCTCTCTAATGGCCACCATTAAATAAAACAATGAAAATAAAGGTTTTTTAGAAGTTTGATCACTCCTAGACTAGGAGTGACAAAATTAAGGGAGATGTTTTGCGCTACAAAATAATAAGGTGGACACAAATTATTGAGAATGCAAATCTAAAATTTTAATTGCCCCCTTAGAAAAGTAAGATCAGATGGGTCTGCGAATATTACACTATTAAGAATTATAAAAATTTATGTTAATGGTTGTGTATGTAAAATGATATAACGAGACAGACAGAGACATATTAAAAAATGTATGAAGATCTAAAATTTAAGTTTGTCTCCATAAAAAAATATGGACAAAACAAAAGTACTCGCAAATCAGATCTTTTTGTCCGTCCTAATCACTCATTTACAATCAAAATTTCATGCACATATTATACTACTAACCGCTTGATATATTTCAGACAAATTATATTAAAACTCAATGTGTAAATATTATAAAATTTAAATTTAAATCTACATTTATTTGAAATATAATTTTCTCTTACTGATTTTTCAAATGTGTGAATGCAAGTTAAACTACCATTTCTTGTATGGTGCCACCATTAAGAATCCTTGTGACTTGTTCTAGTGGATTCCAACTCCTCAATCAACCATTTATAAGATATATCAATGAGTGGATTTCTCTTTCACAGACCTAACCCTTTGAAAAAACAAACCATTATTAACTTAGAAACTAGATCTCTTCTATATAGTATTAAATTTTTTACTATTTCTAGATACCACTTTGATGATATTTTTAAATTTGAGTTTGGCTCTTTCACATCAAATCAGGGTGCCCAATGGTTTAGGACAATATCACTTTGTAAGCACTTAATTAAAGGCTTTTTTATATAGACTCAATATATTATATATCCTAATTAAAAGAGATGTAGCTTTTAAATATTTAATTATTAATTGTAGGGATGTTAGGAATTAGGAATCAAGATCAGGTTAAGTGCTTCTTTTAATTAATTAGTTACTTTATTATCCCAGATCTCAATTGATCTTTATTAGGATCTGCTTTAAATCTAAAACTATTTTAATAATATTAATATATGCATTAGATTTAGGTTCCTCATGTTAGTCCTATTAAACTTTATGTTAAAATTAATCCAAATTGTGCCCATGCTTTTCCCCATCTTTGTCTGACAAAAGGGTGAATATAGATGCCCTTGTATACAGGTTGGGAGGTAAAGTATCAAGCTTTGAAATTGGTACTATAATAATTGTAATGCATATGGTTTGGTTATTTACTATTCTATTTTGGTAATAGCTTCTTGACCAACTTATTTTATGATCAATCTTGACCATAGTCCTTAAGAAATAAGGGTGGTTGGCTTTAGTGGAAATGATTTTAAGGACTTTGTGATTCAATAGTGACAGTTATATTATAGCATTAGAGAGAATATATATATTTTTATAATCGAGTCGAATTAGGTCTTAGCATATATCTAGGTCTGAAAATGTCTAATTAAAAAGATTTTATATAGAATATTTGAAATTTGATTATGATAAAACTTAAACAAGCTTAGATTGACACGATAAAACTTATTCAAAATTTTTGAAAATTTGTATAGATTAACTGCAGTTTAATTATAATAAAATAAATAAATAATTTATTTAACTTGAATTTTTTATGATAAATATTTTATAACATCCTATTTAAACATGATTTAAACATGCTTTGTACACCTTCTAGCTAATATGGACTTAGTCACGAATATCATTTAAAATTCGGTATTTTCAATTTTATTGTTTAGTAATGGAAAATACATATAATAGAAAATGTGACAAACTAAAAAATGGACATGAATAATTGATTAGAAGGAGCAATCAAAGTTTCTATCCAGCTTGGTAGAGTGTGTATGTATGTTCCTACCTAATGTTTGAATTTATATCTTTTGAACAATTATTCCATGTTCATTGAGAAAGACGTAGGGTAGAGCATGATCATTGATTGTTTAAAAGCTTTTCTCAATAAACACAACGTGCATTTGTCTCAAATGGATTTTTGGCTGTTACAACATATGAATAGTGATGATGGTGACAAACTTATGACTTATTTGTCATTATTTTCACATGAGATCCACCTAATCATAGTAGTCATAACAAACTACAAAGACTATAAAGACAAACATGTAAATGAACAAATAGAAGAATACTCAATCATGAATTGCATTGAGTACAAATGTCAAATGAGTGTTGTATTAAATGTTATTTAGAAGTTTGTACATATAATAATGGAGGTTGATTTGTCAAATGTTATAAAAATTTTAATGGGTGATTTTCTCTATATTGTTAGAAGAAGCCCAAAGCTTGGGACCATGATTTCCTGCAGTCAGGGAACCACACTGCCACACATTCAGAGCATTATAAACCTTATGATTTAAATCAAATGGTAAAGATTTTATATCATTATATAAAAAATTATTATGAGAGATAAATGGCTAGGATCACCATGCAGTTAGCATTTGACTGCAGGAAATCCTTTTTCCAAAGTTTGTAGGTGAATTAATGGAGAAAATAGAGAATTTGAGAATATGGGAAAAAATGAGATATTAAGATAGAGAGAACAATTGAGGAAAAATATATCAAAATGACATTAACATTGACCATATTACATGAGGGTATTTATAGGATACTAAAACAATATAACTTGGAACCAAACAGGCCCATAAATCAAAATATCGCGCAGGAAATCGATTTCCCCCAACAAAAAATTAAACCAGAAAATTGAAAAAGCTTCAAGAAATCGATTTCTTCAAACTGGATAATCGGTTTCCACTTTGCAACTTTGAATTTCCAGACTTCCAGAAGTGCTTTTCCAATAAGCTGATTTCCAAAAAAATGGTCTCAAAAGCTTCCACAGTGCATTTGAATTATCAAGGATTTTAATACACCACCTTAATTGAATGTTCCAAGTTCTTCATACCTAAACTTGTCACTAGCTTCTTGAAAACCACATTTATTACATCTGTCGTTAACAAATCCGCAACCTGTTCTCCGCTTCAACAATATCCTAATCGCAACTGGCCTGCACACACCAGATCCCTCAAGTAATGAAATCTCATCTCATTATGCTTTCTTCTCCCATGTGCTATGGGATTCTTAGCATGACTAATAGCTGAAAAGTTATCAACCAAGAGTGTGACAACTTCCTCTACCCTGCTGCCCAACTGTTCCAGCAGATTCACAAGCCACACAGCCTGACACGCACACAACGACGCTGCAATATACTCTGTCTCACAAGAATAGAGTGCTACCACATGTCCTTTCTTAGAACACCAAGAGATTGGTGCTACTCCGAACATAAACAATAACCAGCCGTAGAGTTTCGATCGTCCTTATCTCCACACCAATTGGAATCCGTGTAACCAAGCAATTCACATTTTCTTCCTGTGTCAGCTGCGGGAAATAGAATTTCTCATCCAAGAGTACCTTTGACGCATCAAACCATTCTCTTAACTGCTGCCAAGTGAGACACCTCCGGTTTCTCCATGAATCTACTCGCAATATCGACACTAAATGCCAAGTATGGCCGCGTATTGCATAGATAACGTAACGATCCAATCAATCTCCTATATTGTGTGGATCCACATCCTACTCATCATCACTTTTGAACAGTTGTAACCTTGCTTCAGCTGGTGTATTGGCAACATTGCAATGCTCCATATCACACCTCTTCAATATCTTAAGTGCATACTTCCTTTGATGCATATGCATTCCCAATTTTGACTTGTGGAACTCTATGCAAAGAAAATAAGTCATCATACCAAGGTCACTCATTTCAAACTCCTCCATAAGCTCACTTTTGAACTTAGAAATGCCCAACTTATTGTTGTCTGTGATCAACAAATCGTCCACATATAAGTAAAGTATTATCACATCTTTTCTCACACCCACCTTCACATAGACACCATGCTCCGAAAAAACTTCTTGAAGCCAACATCGACAAGGACACCATCTATGCGTTTGTTCCAAGATCTTGGAGCTTGTTTCAAACCACATAGTGCCTTATTCAACTTGTAGACCTTTCCTTCTTGATTTGTCACAACAAAACCAGGGGGTTGTTCTACATAGACTTCCTCTTCAAGTGGACCGTTCAAAAATGAGGATTTTACATCCATTTGACACATCGACCAAATTATTGCAATTTGCAATGCCAACAACTAGTCTAGTAGTTTCTAGCCTAGCAACCGATATGAATACTTCATCAAAGTTTATACCTTCTCTTTGCGAAAATCCCTTCGCAACAAGTCGAGTCTTATACTTGACAATTTTTCCTTTTGGATTTGCCTTCACCTTATAGACCCATCTTACACTGATTTCCTTCTTTTGTTCCGGTGAATCAACCAGCCCCCAAGTATAATTTTTCTTGATAAATTTCAACTCTTCTTTCAACGCACACAGCCACTTTGGATCGCTTAATGCCTCCTCCGCGCTAATAGGCTTGGATTTGGCTATAAGCACAAATTGAATGAGATCACCATCATTGTTAATTTCATTGTCCCATAATACTTCACAATCTCAAAGTATTTAAGGCAAACCTCTTTGCCTTTATGGTCGTCTACTGGATTCACAATTTTCGACTTCGATCGACTGCTGTTCAGGATTTTCAACATGCTAATTTTCTGTATTTGCTTCAGGAAATCCATTTCCATTAATGGGGTAACCGATTTCCCCTTCTTCAAAACCTTCAAAATGCAGAAATCATGAAGGAAATCGATTTCCACCAGGAGGGTAATCGATTTCTGCTTTGTCATGGCCATTTTTCTGCTGTCAAACAGCCTCACTTCATCCACAACCATGTCTCGACTTATCACAATCTTCTTACTCTTCACATCAAACAACTTGTATCTTCTGGTAGGGTGGTAACATAAAGGAACATTAATTCTCTTTTGTCATCCAATTTCTTTCAAATCTGTCCCAAAATATGTCGAAACGCAATTGAACTGAAAAACCTTCAAATGACTTAAACTTGGTTTAAATCCACTCCATACCTCTTCTGGAGTCACTTTGTCCAACTTCTTTGTAGGGCACCTATTTATCAAATAGGTGGATGTAGAGACGAGTTCACCCCATAGTTCATTCGACAAGCTCTTACCATTTAACATGCTACAAACCATATTCATTATCGAACGATTTTTTCTCTCAGGAACACCATTTTTCTGAGGCGTATAAGGTGGCACAACCTCATGCACTATACCCTCCTCATCACATTAATTCCTAAACTCATTCGAAGTATACTCACCTCCACCATCTATTTTGAAAATCTTCAACTTGTGCCCGCATTGCCTCTCTGCCATGGATTTGAACCTTTTGAATACATCATACACCTCATCTTTCCTCTTGATAAGTTAAGTCCATAGTTTCCTACTGAAATCGTCGATAAATGTGACAAAATATCGATTGCCACCATACGAGTTAACTTGCATTGGACCACAAACATCGGAGTATGATAAGTGCCAATTTGTAGTGATTTTGTATATAGTTTTGTGGCACTTATCGTGTTTTTATGTAAATTCCGTTCAATAATCCCTCGTTTAGTGTATTAAATACATTTAGTTTGTTTATACTCGTATTTTGATTCATTTATATACCACTTGATAGTTTTCTATTCATTTTGTAGGTATTGATGCGTATTTGGAGCATGAGCAATAAAGTGTCGAAGACACCGCTTCAAACGCGCAATTTTGAGCAATTCATCAACGAATAAGGCTCAAAACAAATATGAGAAAATTCATAAATTTTGTTGATATTTAGTCATTGTTAGATAGGAAATTAAATAAGCCTCGAACCGGGCGTAAATTAAAGTTACGGTTCTCAAGTTATGGCCGAAATAGTGCATAATTTACTGGTGTAGCTCGCCCGGCAAAAATGCATGGGCAGAAACACGTTAAAAGGGAAAAAATTACATTTTTAGGTTATGGTTTTGGGGTATTTGTTCCCAACTTCATCAACCTTCATTTTTTGGTAGTGAGATGCTTAGAAACATCAAATGGGGTTGCATCTTGATGATCGGAGGACAAATTTATCATCAATTGGTGTTGACAAACCAAGAAATATTTGGTTCCTCTTCTTCTCCTCTTTGTATACTCTATTTTGTTGGGTATATTTGTCTATTTACTTTGAACATATGTATATGTATTGATCATGGTGTTGTATAATATATTTGCCTTACAAATAATTATTGATGTCTTCCTTAATCTTTTTGCATTTATGTTTGGATTTGGATTGTTATAGACATATACCTCACAAATCTTGATTAGGGATGGATATCTATTAGTTTCTAGATTCTAGAGATAATAATCTTAATGGGTGTCGAAGCTTAATGCTTTAGTGTTAGTTGTGTCGGTTGAGATATCGTCGGTACAAATGATATAAATGTCTGTTGTGTTGTTGAGGTTGGCTGAGAGATTGTCGCTGAGATGATATATTAGTTCTCTATACTTTGGGTTAGAAATGACTTAGGGTGTGAGCGATGCTTGATGATTTTGACGAGTATTGTAGGTTGAGTGCAACTGGTCGATAGGTTTAAGTTTGTGATAAGTAGATTATATGCATGCTTCATAAATTTCTTCTCTATAAAGAATGAATTTTTTTTGTGTTAATATTTACTTTTCCGTTTTTATGTTTAAAAAATTCAATCCAAACTCATAATTGAGGAAACTGTTGAATGGCAGTTGATATCATAATCTCTGTGGACACGATAATTTCCCGGATAAATATTTCCAAAACTTTTGTTGCTTGCCGCTTTACCGCTTCAACAAAATAGCGTCGTTGTCGGGGATTGGTGTTTATTAACTTGCATCACAATAGTTTCTTTTGTTTTGAGTTTCGTATATATCACACATATTGTATATTCTTACTTGTCTATATTTGTGTACATGTTTAATATACTTGCACTTGTTTTCTATACTTGTAAATTTCTTATATCATTGTTTGTTTCTTTTCACGTCTGCTTGTGTGTGGTTAGAAATAACCGGGCGGAAGTAGCTTGAATAAACGCTCTTAAATAACAGGTGTCAAGTTTACGACGTTAAATAAGTATATCTATTCTTTTTTAGTTTTTGTTTAGTTTAGGTAGTGTGATGCAATCGTCTAAACAATTATCCGGTTTTTGTTATAACTGAGGCGATAGATAAAATAAGAAGATAATTTACCTCAATTTTCTTATAAAATTGAGGGGTATAGTATTCAGATTTTACTATAAAACTCTCGTTTAATAGATTTTACCCTAATACTAACTTATATGTAGCTGCCCCAAAGAGTGAAAATATTTACCACCGTATATTTCACGAGTTGCTACTACAATAAATAAATATTTTTGGATGGATTTTCCATGAAACATTTTGATCTAGAAACACTCAAGAACTTGGGAGACAGATCTCTAGGATGAATTGCATGTGCAAAAAATAAAAATTCTCATGGTTGGAACAAATAACTTATTAGAAGTTGGATAAGTTATGGAGTTTTTTTGGGGTGGGGGGAGGGTATGCAACAAAATTTGGATATCACCGAAGATTTGTTGTAAACAATGTATTTTAATATTTTATGTAAACAATGTAATACAAAAAAAAAAAGTTTATCCACCTCAATTTTTGATTTGAACCGAGAGATATGTTAAGCGTTTTTTTAGGATTTTCAGCAGCCTTAAACAAATATTTGTCATCTATTTAATGATTATCAACGCCCAAGACTCTGCCATTAGTGATCTGCGTGAAATTTAAGAGACATCCATTATAAAAGCATGCTGAATATTAACATTTCTAACCTAAACTAGTAACAAACCCATGCATACGCACGGGTTCTGTTTGGTTACGCAAATTTGGATACATCATTTATTTTAAATAAAAATGTTAAAAAAGAAAAAAAATTAGATAAATAATTGATTGTTTCATATATAAAAATATTTAGATCAATAATAGATTTTTTCCCGTATACCATTTTTGGATTAAAAATATTTAATCATAAATACCATTTCTCGTATATAAAAATATTTAAATCAATAATAGATTTTTTTCCGTATACAGACTTCATTTTTGTTTAGGTATCATTTACAAAAATATTTGGATCAATAGTAAATTTCATATATAAAAATATTTAGATCAATAATAAATTTGTTCCCGTATACCATTTTTAAATAAAAAATATTTGGGTCATAAATACCATTTTTCGTAAATAATAGATTTTTTTCCGTATACAAATATTAATTTTATTTAGGTATCATTTACAAAAATATTTGGATCAATATTCAATTTTTGTGTATTAAAATATTTAGATCAATAGTATATTTTTCCCGTATACAATCTTTTGATCAAAAATATTTGATCATAAATACAATTTCTCGTATATTAAAATATTTAGGTCAATAATAGATTTTTTCTAGTATACAAACTTCATTTTTGTTTAGGTATCATTTACAAAAATATGGGTATTTTGGACTTTTCCACAACCATTAATTTTCTTATATTATAGATTGATAGATTTTTTTTGAAAGAAAGAGTGAGAAGTGATGAAAGAGAAAAAAAATAGAGAATAGAGAGAGATTTGATAAGTTTGATAAAATATAAGAGTTGTATTATTTTAATAATAAAATTAAGAACTTTATGGTACAAATAAGGGTATCTTGGACTACTCCACAATCATTAATTTGCTTATATTATAGATGAAACATGAAGCACTTGAAACCTAAAGACGCTTGGAAAAGTTTTCTATGATGGATTGCAAGAGCATAAAATTATCTGGATTTAAGGTTTGTTTTCTTAAATATTTATTTGAGCCGAAAATCATATATTTGAATATTGATTTTAATTATCTTACCCTTATTTTCATAAAAAATAAATACATACGAGATCCGTAGAAAATAATCTTGCACCCAACATTTGATCTTCCCCAAGATTCAATAATTCGAAGATCTAAAATCTAGATCTTCGGAGAATTTGGTTTTTATCTAGATCTCTAGAAATTTAGATTTTTATTTTAATATTCTGTGTAAACAATGTAATTTCTAGGTAAACAATGTAAAAATTGTTAAAAAATAATAATAATCTTACCCCTCGGTTTTCTAGATAAACCGAGAGATAAAATATACTAGTTTTGAAAATAATAAAAGTGTAGTGGTTGGGGTTCGAACCCATGTGCAAATAACTTTACCCATCCGTTTTTAAATTACCGAAGTGTTAAGTGACAATTTTTTATTACGCCATTCGTTACCTCGCTTCTTTAGCCAATGTTAAATACATTTTGCGTCAGAGGTGTTATGTGTTTTTTTTTGAAGTAGTAGTGAACCCCCTTACATAAGGAAAATGAAGTTTCAGGTTAACTTCCAAGCAATTAGTGAACAATAGGCTAAAACGGTTAGTCTTCCTTTCAAACACGAACGAAGCTTCGAGCGGTTAGTCTCTAAGTTTAAAGTATAAGATTTTAGACAAACTAATCTCAAAATAAAGCATAGTTTTGACTGGCTATCTTCCAAATTGAAGTGATGATTTCACACGAGCTGACCACGAAAAAAACTAAGGTTTTACACAGGATGACCATGAACCAAGTTGATATTTTACACCAAGCTTATCTCGAACCAAGATGAGGTTTTACAAGGGCTGAGCTCACGAATCGAACGCGCAACTTAATACTAAATCCCCAAACAAAGATTTTAAAGGGTTTAACTTTGAACCCAAACAAACACTCACTTAAGAATAGTTATTTAACCTATAAAAAATAGCTCTTGGTGTATTTACAATACCACCCTTTATAAAACACAAACTCCTGACTCAAACATAAATACTTGGCTTAATTGCAACTTTAGTCCCCCTAATTAATTTTTTTCTTGATTTTGATCCTCTCATTTTAAAAACCATTATTTTGGTCCATTTTTTAAGTTTTTTCTTTAGTTTTGGTCCCCCTTCAAATTTGATAATATTTTTTGATGACTTGGCACTGATTTTGCTTATGTGTCAAGCCTAACACATTTTAATATTAATAAAATTATTTTACATTTATTTCATATTTACTTTATTGTTTCAGTTAATATTTTTTAATTCATCTAAAATCAACTTTATCAAAATCCTTAATATTTGTGTTATTTTACGTTATTTTAATATTCATCTAAAATCATATTTATCTTATCTTAATAATTTACATTTTAATTACTTTTGCTTATATGTTTTGGAAAAATCCTTAATATCAAAATCAACTAAAATCAACTACACACATTTTCAACTGCAGATTTTCACATTAGACATAAAACAACTCAATATCAACAAGCTGTCAATAATAAACAACACAAATATTTTAATAAATCAATAACTCAACAACATAAGTGTAAACAGAAGAAGAAGGAGAATCTAATTTCAGAAAAATTCAACAATCACAATATTACAAACCATGAACATAAGCAAATCAATAACCTTGAAAAACATAAAAAAAATACTCTAAAAGGAAAACAATAAAATTTCAGACAACAACACATTCAAATCAAAAATTGAAAAGCAAAAGAAGAAGAAACTGAGTCTGCCACAAATTTGTCAGTTCCCCGACAAATTCGACACCGTTGAAGTAGCCGACGACATTGCCCATGAAACCCAGCGTAGAAGTCGCGGCCACCACGCAAACTTCTCTCTGTTTTAGATAGATCTACACAAAACCATTCCTCTATCGCAAAAACCACCGCCGACAACACCTCTTCTGTCCCAGATCCTCTAATGTTACTTGCATCTCACAGATCCAGTTGCTTCCTTTATTTTCTCTCTTTCATTTCCTTTTTGATTTCATGATTGCTATTTAGCTATGTTTTGTTGAGAGATTAAGAGAGTTTGAGTTATGAAGTGTGAAAATGGAAGAGAGGAAGAAATAAAAAAATTGGTTGGGAATGAAGATGGAGGCGCCGAAGATGAAGGGGGATGTAAGGGAGTTTGAGTTATGAAGTGTGAAAATGGAAGAGAAGAAGAAATAAAAAATTTGATTGGGAATGAAGATGGAGGCGCCGGAGATGAAGGGGAATGGTTAGGGTTTCCCCAAATTACTACTCCCTCCGTTTTTTATTATAAGTCGTTTTAGACTTTTCACACAGTTTAAGAAAAATAATAATTGTTGTATGAAAATGAGAAATTATGAAGGTTTTTACAAAATTATCCTTCATTAATGACATGTGGAAGATAATTTATATAATTGAAAGGAGAGAAAATAATAAATATTTAAGGATATAATAGGAAAAATAACATTAATTATTCATTGGAATTGTAAAGCGACTTATATTTAAATACAAATTTTTTTTCCAAAACGACTTATAATAAAAAATGGAGGGAGTATGTCAAAAAAATAGATGAATTAAAAAATAATAACTAAATTATATAAAGAATAACGTAAATAAAGTAAATATAATTTTTATTAATATTAAAATGGAATAGATTTCTCCAAATTACATTTTAATATTTTATATTTTACATTATCAAAAAATATTAACTGAAACAATAACGTAAATATGAAATAAATGTAAAATAATTTTATTAATATTAAAATGTGTTGGACTTGACACATAAGCAAAATTAGTGCCAAGTCATCAAAAAATACCATCAAATTTGTAGGGGGACTAAAACTAAAGAAAAAACTTAAAAAATGGACCAAAATAATGGTTTTTAAAATGAGAGGATCAAAATCAAGAAAAAGATTAAATAGGGGGACTAAAGTTGCAATTAAGCCTAAATACTTTCTCAACGCTTTATGGCTAAATTATAGTGCGAGAAATTAGAAAAATATTTTTAGAGAGACTAAGGAGTGAAAGAGAGCTCACATTTCTGGATGTGAATAATGAGATAATAGGTCTCTATTTATAGACCTAGATGTTGACACAAATAAAGAAAAATATTCATGGGCTAATTTGATGTCTCAATCGATTGGGTCCTAAAGCCAATTGATTGGGTGGCCTATAACAATCGATTACAAATTCTCTTTTTGGAAGGTTTCAGCGACACGGTCAAGCGAGTTTTAACACTTATTTTCTTTCACACTCTGAAACTTCAACGTTTTTTTTAAATACACCAATAATATAAGCACTTTCTAGAGTCTTCTTGGAGATGAGAATTGAGATATCTCATGTTAGATGTCATCGTTAGAGGATATTTGCAGTGATGACATCTCAAACAACAACGCCAAAGTCACCACGGTTCTTCCAAACACCGTGGTGACATCTCAACTCTCAAGCGCTAATATTTTTTTATATTTTTAAATTAGATTTTTTATAGGATATAATAACGGTTTTTATGATCGCCATGGTGATAAAATCCAGCTTTCATGGGTTTGAACCTCAACGTTCTAAATTTTTTATTCCTTTAATGCTAAGGCGCACCTTTTCTTTTTTATTTAGTTTTAAAAAATAAATAAAAGGGATATCACTACGTTTGGTAATAAAAACCATTGTGAAACTTTTACCAAATATAAATGAATAAACTCTCGCTTCTGGACAGTATCGATGTATCCTTGACAACAGAACCCTAGCACCCATTTTTCTCTTCTACTTTGTCATTAGCTTTCCTATTCTATAGAATAACCGTCGATCTTGTTTTTCATACATGAAGGTATTCTTCTTCTTCTTCCTTATACTCTCGTTTTCGTGAATGTTGTTGTTATGTTTCACATAATTTTCATAAGATTTTTCTCTTCTTCATTGTCATTAGCTTTGTTGTTGTTATATGTTGTTGTTGATAAATGTAAATAAATTTTTGTTGACATGATTTTTTCAGGTGCGTTCTTAAAACAATTTAATATATCTTGTGATGTGGTATGCTGTTAGTGTTTTGTTTCTAAAATGTATATAATTTTTATGTTGTTACATGTGTTTGCTGTGTTATTGTTGTTGACAAATGTTCTCAAAACAAGAATAAAACATTGCTAAGTCACAAGAAAGACGTTTCTTGTGACTTACCAATATTTTGTTCTTTAAATTCTTATACAAGTTGACAGTAGATGAAGTATAGTTTATTATATGCTACGTAGATTATTTATTTCATTAACCTTTCACTGAAAACACATTCATTTAAATTGACAAAGAAACTTATAATCTAAAAAATTAAGTTGTATTTGAAAACTAACTTATATAAATCATAACAATCACGATGATAAGCGACGACAATGAGGTAGACCCAGCCAATAAATTAGATTTGATTCAAATTAAACTATAAGAGAAGATATCAATGTAATGAAGGAATCATGTCATTGAATCACATTTTAAATGCTAAAGAGCGTGAATTAATTATGAAAAAGAAGCAAATCGGAAAATAGTGATTTGTTTTAAGCTGGTTTTCAAGAATAGTTTAATTTTCAGATTATATACTTCTTCATCAATTTGAATGGTTGTATTTCTTTAATGAGGTGTATGGAAAAACAAGAAATCTCCGTAGTATATAATAAATTATGGGTACTTACTACAACGGTTATCTAATGTAACCGTGATGAAATATAATTTATGTTTCAAAATGTCGCTGCTGAGAATCGAATCTGGGAGCATTAGGTCTATCACAACGGTTGGATAAACTAACCGTTGTGATATCGCGTGCGCTTTCCATAATACAACAACGATCCCAGGACCGTGATTGTAAGTAACACATTTACGACAACATTCTACATAACAACGTCTGAACCTGCGTGATTATATATACTTTTCAATCGTTGTTAAATGATTTTTTTGTAATAGTGCTTGATTTAGAGGAAGAACTTGAGCACACTGTCTTATGCGTTTTTCATTGGTTGAGATAGTACAATTTATGTTTTTTTTGTCAAGTTGTCATCGATGCATCTCCATGAATGTATATTTCCTAAAATCATTATATAAATAGAAAATCATTATATAAATAAAACAACCAAAACATTAATAAAACTAATTACTTATGAATGTATACCACAATCTACTAACAATGTTATGATCATGTTCTATGAGAAGAGATGTATCATAAAGTCCTTTAGAATAATGCACGAACTCATCTTAAAAAACAATGTTTCCAACTCAATTAGCCACTCAAATAATTTGTGTAAGTGTGCTGGGCATGTCCTCTTGAAAAGACAAACTTGGCAATTATTAAAGGCTACACCATATTTCTTTTTGAGAAAAGTCCAAATATCAATACACGCGTGCACTTCTAAACCAGTGACTTCTATTTTACCAACATGACATGAGAAAGGGTATCTTGACAACTGGATTTAATGTTAATTATATACAATTGTCCCTACTTCTCGTGTGAAATATGTATCTGCCTCTAATTCTGCATAGAAGGGTAAAAACACTATGTTCAACATTTCATATGCTTTTTGTTTTCTTTTGTAATCTTTGTTAAAATAAGTGTTAGTACGAATTAATTTTGTTAGTGTTGCAAAGGAGGGTAAAATCACTATGTTCAACATTTTATATGTTTTAATACATACTTATATTGTGTAATAGTTTCTAATATTTTCTCCTATCATTATTTTAATTAAAATTTACTTTTTTTGTTTTATTAAACTAATATATATATATATATATATATATATATATATATATATATATATATATATATATATATATATATATATATATATATATATATATATATATATATATATATATATATATATAATGAGAATAAAAATTATTACATTTTTAATGTGACAAATTGATTAGTTTAAAGAGTAAAAAATATAGGTTGTCTAAACCAAAAAATAACTTCACTATCATCATATAAGATTATAAGAGAAGTTCAAAATAATATATAAATATTGTCAACAAAAAATTGATGTAGAGGAAACGCGAAATTTCTTTATTTCTTTTTGTTTATTATTGATTGATTTTCTTCTTTTTTTTCTTTATATTTTAAGTTTAAGTGAGACACAAATGAGTAATATATTTGAGTTTTTTTTCCATTTATAAATTTATTTCAAATAAATTAATTCTAGTTAAAAATTAATTCAAAATAAAATAGCATATATTTAAATAAATTCATGTAAAAGTAAATTGAATATTTAATTTTAATTAAAAACTATGTTTATACTCAAAACAATAAATTTCAACTTCAATTTGAATGAATTTCAGAAAGTATAACCAATTATAATCAAAACAACAAAAAATGTCAACATCATTTTTACATATTCAAAATATTATAAATTATAACCATTTAAGATTTTGGAGATCATATGTACTTTAACCCTGACTCAGCCATGACAAAATAAATAAATAAATAAATATATATATATATATATATATATATATATATATATATATATATATATATATATATATATATATATATATATATATATATATATATATATATATATATATATATATATATATATATATATATTTTATCATCTCGAATTTAAATTATCAAATATTTCATAAAATTCTATTTAATTACAATATAACAGTAATAAATTTTAAACTTTAAAAAAACAAAAATACCATAATGTTTGAAACATAAAATCAAACATCCACTTGGAGTACCTAAGAATCACCTCCAAATAAATGCTTTATGTGGTCCATACCACCTGTAACAACATTTAGTTTCTTAATCTCTTAACCTTCACTTAATTAGATGCTAGCCCAATTAAGCTGATCGAGAACACTCATATCCATAACTTTTTTCTCCATTTATAAATTTATACATGTCATATGGAGTTGCTCACTGACACCAATAAACCAGCTTACATTTTTACCAACCGAGGTCAAAAAATTTATTAAACTCAACAAAATAACTACTTTAACTTACATGAGTAAAATAAATCTATGTCATGGCTCTTTTATTAAGAAAAACCACAACTCTAGTTTACATCCAAATTTTATATATATATATATATATATATATATATATATATATATATATATATATATATATATATATATATATATATATATATATATATATATATATATATATATATATATATATATAATACTTATTTTTTTTAGTATAATTCTTGTTATTAATAATATGTAGAAATTTTATATGCAATATTGTTAATTAATTTTATGTATTAAATTCCCATATTTCTATATATTTATAGAGGTTCATGTATCACCTTTTATAAACTCATTATTATGTCCTCATTTTGAATTCATGATTATGAAAAAAAAACTTTTCCAAGTTGAAGTCGGCAATTATCATTTTCATCATAACATTTTCCAGTGGTACAATAAGTACAATTGAGAGTAAGAAAGTTATAATGTTTGATTTTACAAATAAGGCATAAAACATCTGTCTTTCACTATCGCATGCGCATGCAAACGTGTGAAAGATCAAGAATAGAATTATACATTAAAATTAAAGATGAAAAAAAAAGAGAGAGAATCTATTTGGACTTTCTCGTCCCTAAAAATTATGGAACAATAACATGTACTATTTCCTATTTTGAAACAAGGGATGTTATTTGAACTACCCCTTGACCAAATTCTTTGGTCGGTGTCAAATCCCTAAACTCATTTATAAGATTCTTCTATCTCTCTATAACTTGTGGTTATGAGTATTTGTTCTTTTCCATTCCACCAAATGCTGCAGAAATTGTCCAACCTATACATATACAAAAAATGAAATGAATATTACATTTTTTATTTTTGGTTATTTTAATAAAAAAATAAAATGATTAATACTTGAGTTTCTTACCTCAGATGGATCTTGCAAAGTGTAAGAAGCATTGGTTTCTTTTGGAATTTTGGAAACTAGAATCCCACTTCCTTGACCTCTATTGCTTAAAACCTTTATTATAATTATATCCAAATTTACAAGTTAGCATAACATAATAATAACAGTGATAATAATAAAAATAATATTTATTATTAATATGATTCTACTTTAGAAAAATAGAAAGGTGACTGCATTTTTACCTTAAAGGCATCTTCGTCGGTTCGATCATCACCGATATAGATTGGATATACATTGTTACAATTTGCAAATCCTAAAATTTGAAGGAAAAAAATGAAAAAAGAAGTTAGGACATATATATAATTAATTAGTTAGTTCTGAAAAGGAAGGATATTTTTGCATGAAAAACTTACCAAGTGTCTCTAACAAAAATTCAAGAGCTCTTCCTTTGTCCCATTTTATGGTTGGTCGAATTTCCAACACTTTTCTTCCTTGAGTTAGCTTTAATTTTGGGTATTCATTGAGCACTAAGCTTACTTGTTCAGCCAATGCTGTCCAACTCTAAAAAAATTAAGAAAAAAAATGATAAATTAGAAACTCATATACATAAAATAAATAAAAATATATACACTCATTAATATAATTAATATAATTATCGTGTTTCAAAAATGTGTATATATATATATCAATATAATTAACGTCTGAATTTTGACGATTGATACCTTTTCATCAACACAACGAAAATGCACAGACAAACAAAATTTGTTATTTTCCACCATAGCTCCGGGAACATCTTTTGTTTTTTCCACCAAAATTTTATAAACCTGCAACCCAATAAAAAATAATTAAATAAAATTAATTAAAAAATCTCATACCTAATGAAAATGGAGATTCAATTTTAGTGGTAGTATAATAATTAATGAAAAGTTGCAAACCTCATTGATCATGGGCAAGAATTCACTTGCAGGCTGCAAAAGTACCCCATCATTACTACCCTGAAATTATACACATACAAAATTAATATAAAAAAATCAAAAAAAAAATAATAATCTCCATTGCAATAATTTGGTTAGAGAAATTATTTTACATTTTTAGTGCTTCTTTTATTTGTTGGTCCTTTTATATCCATTCCATGACTTCCAGCATAGTATAATTCTGTCAATCTTACAAAGCTAAATAGCTACAAAACAAAAATCATAAACAAAATCAAATTAGTTTCTATATAGTATAATTCAACATAAAAAATGATTAATAAAAAAACATAAAAATAATGAAATTATTTTTGGTTGAAAAAATGTACCTTGTCTAAACATCTTCCACTAACTATAGCTGTAGGAAAATGCCTTGCTATGTCCTTCAATGTCATTCTCATCTAATAATTTAAATTAAAAAAAAAAGTTAGTTATATTATATATGTCAATTTTATGAAATGATGAAAATTAAAATCAATTTAGATAGAAAAAAATATATACCTTTTTGGTCATGTAAGCTTTATTTGGATCTGCTACAATTGGGGAGAGAGTTCCATCATAGTCAAGAAAAACAACTATTTGTTTTCCATTTGCTTTGGACATTATTTGATCAAACATGTTCAATGCAGAAGGATGAAAAAGCTGCAACAAAATTAACAATATAGTCAAATCTCTATAACAAACCATAACAATATTAAAAAAAAATCATCTAACTTTGAATTCTCTAACTTCCCGTAACTTTAACACAATTTTATTTTTTCTCTGAAGCGAGAAAAAATGAATAAAAATTGAGAAATGACTTTTTTAAAGAGATAGAGAGAAAGTCAGAGACAATAAAATTGTCGCACTAAAGTCAGTGAATCCTCTTCCAAAATTTAGATATTTTACCTTCCAGTGAACTTGGTCGCGATTTTCGGAGGTGTTTCTTGTTCTAGTAGGAGAAGAAGCTCTCATGGAATCAATCCATGAGTTACTTTTTGTGATTCCTTTACCATTTTCATCTTCCAAAGGCTTCACAAGATTGTTTTTCTGCTGAGCCAAAAACTCACCAAACAAAGCCATTAATTCAGGCACTGCCGTTTCCGGTAAATCATTAGAATTCGAAATCGACATTGCTAACTCCATGAGCCTCTCATTCACACGTTGCTTTCCCAACACCTTTTGGTTCGTCATTTTGTCTTATGAGAGAAAAATGAGAAAGAGAGTGTGAAAATAGAGATAGAAAATAAGAAGAAGAAGAAGAAGAGAGAGATGGTTTTTGAGGGTTGTTTCTGTGGGATTTATAGGGGAGGAATTGTTGATGAAAAGGAAAAGGCAATAAAAAAGAAAAAAAAAAGAAAAAAAAAGAAAAAAAAGGAATCAAGAGTAGCTTTTTGCTAGTTGGTTGGTTTTAGTGACAAATTAGTTTTGGGTATCTCTAGTCAATTTATAACTTCCGTTACACGGCATAAACCGACGAAAATACACACTTCTTTTATTTTTTTTTATCTTTTTATATCTCTTGTACTTTTCATAAAACTAAAATTGGAGGAGGGGCCAGCCACATTATAATTTCACAGAACCTTCTTTTCTATATCTCCTTTTTTTTATACACAATTTTGAAGAAATTTACCGACTTGCAAATTGGTGCTTACATGATGCACTAGTCTTTTAAAAATTAGACCGGATTGGCTGATCAAATCGAAAAGTTATTGGACTGATTCAATTGCCGGATTGATTAAGTTATTGAATCAGTAAAAATTGTCAATAACAGATTAAAATTGGTAAAAACCTAAAAACCCATAAGTTTAAAAAATCAGCCGATTAAATACTTTCTTTTTTTATATAAAAATTAAAAAGACATCTTTTTGATAAAAAAAATTTAATTAAAATTTATTTGAAACACCTTTCTCTCATTAGATCTAATTCATTGGACTCAAAATGTATTCATATTTTATATTTTATATTTTATACTATTTTATATGTGTACGTTGTAAATTTTTTAGAAATTCAATTATTGAGTTCGAACAATTTAATAAATATATAATTTTGTTATAGACACAGATTTGTTTAACCAAATTATCTAATTGACTCAGTAATTTAATTAATAAATCAGTCATTTAATTTACATATGTGATTCAATCGATGACTCAGTAATTTAATTAATAAATCAGTCATTTAATCAATAAATCAATTATTCATACCTATTTGGTTTTTAAAATATTACCTTTAATTAAATATTTCATCTAGAAACATGAACTCTAGGCTTTATGTGAAGGATTGATTATGAATATTTTTAATATCAAAAATGACTTAGTGAGGATTTGGTAGTATGAGTTTGTTCAATTATTCTTTGAGTATTAGCGTTAACCACTGACCTAGACTAATGACATTAGAAGAAGAAAATTAAAGCTATATGAACAGGATTTATTCAGATTCCTCTAAATAATAGACCAAATCAGCATTTACCATTTAATAGTTATTTACATGTGATATTCCTGTTTAAAATAATTATTCAATTGTCAGAAGAATCAACACCATATATACATTTCTTTACTTCTATAAATTGATTAAATTCTAGATAAAAGTATCATTTATCAATCCAATTATCTTAGCCAGATTCTACCTACCTATCTAAAAAATTTAGATGAAGAATGAGAATATAATTAGTTTCAATTAATTAAGCAAATGGAAATTATGGATTTTCCTTGTGGTTTTAGTTAATCAAAGGAACAATAAAGGGAATTTCTATGGCATTGCCAGCAAGACTAAAAAAAAACAGAAAATGTTGTTAAACTAGCTTCTGGAATGGGGAAAAGACCACGTATTTCAACAAACTATAATTATTGATATTGTCATGGGTGCAACAATTGCCAACCACATGTATATTTTAATTTTCTTATGAACATGTATATGTTGGCCTCTCTTATTTAATATAGTTACATTTGTTAATAATATTGTATGGAAGTGTCACTTATTCTTAATAATTTACTACTACCTTTCACATTATGAAAAGTTGTTATGTACTCCAAATGATAATTAGGTGCGCAATTTTGAGTTTGACAAAGAAAATTTTGTTTTGGAATTAGGGTTTTTCTTTGAGATGAGAGCGAGACAGAATATTTGAATCCAACTCAAATTTGTGTCATTGACACATGTTTGAGGATAATTTCTTCTTCTACAATAGGGTAATGAGTCACTAGATGAACTTCTATAATGAGTCAAGAGGAACAACACAAATGAAAAAAAAAAAACTTACATATTCTTCCAAAACATTAATACATTAGATATGTGGGTCCGATTACTCATAAAGTGTTCAATATCCAATTTTTCAAACAATATGAGAATTTCAATCACACTTTTATCATAACAATTTTCCCATTAAGTGAGAGTTCATCCACCACACCTCCCATCAAATGGAAGCTCGTTCATTCATTTACATTTGTATCGTCGTTGACACACTTACCATCTTTCATTTACATTTGTACGCCATATATCCACCACTTTGTCAAGACAGTTTTTGATACAAAGAGTCAGTTCCTTACTCAAACCATCAACTTGGATATCACTGATGGATCATCAGAAGAGCGTACATATTAGATCGAGAGTAGCATCACCAATGAGAGATATACAATATATTTATCTAAAATTTTAAGGCATTAGACATATGAGTCCTCTCACTTATAAAGTAGTGTTCAACCTCCATTTTTTGGAACAATATGAGATTTTCAAGTCACACTTGTATCACAACATATGGATTGAAACAGAAAACAAAAATTTACCAAAAAATCAAGTTTATGTATGAGGAAGTTAAAAATACTCATCACCCTCAAGTATAATTAGGGATGGGAAAATGGGTATGTCACACATGTTCGTTTTGCCTGCTATGAGATAGATTAAGATTTTAGGTTGGCACCTTCTAATACGTGGTCCTATTCCATATCATTTTTTCGGGCTTTTACACGCGCGCAAACATCATCATAAAATTTACTATTTTTTTAGGCTAAAAAAATGCAGTGCCCCACCCAACCTTTTTTCGTGAGACGAGTCAAGGTTTTTGACACGCGCCTTCTACAATGCCCATTCCGATCTACCTTATATTTTTGCGAATTTTATAGAATGGATCTAAATGGGCGGACATGCCTCTTTTCAACATAATTTTTTTTTTTTTAGTAATCAAGATAATATTAACGGGAGAACTAAGGGTTCTCCAACCCGATTACAAAAGAGACGGCAAAAACCGACAAAGGAAAATTACAAACCAATTACACTTACGAGAGAAAAAACAACGGTTCCTTACAAAATTCGTAAAAAGAGTAATTGGATCGAGTAATATTCCCACAAAAAGACCACCTCCACGCCAAAAGTTTAATGTTCCAAACGGTATCGTTAACACTCCATAAATCCTTCCGAAAACACACACCGTTTCTCACCAACCAAATAGCCCAAGAAGTAGCTAGCCAAATAATCCCCAATTTTCTATCTTTCACCATATTCACACTAAAGAATAAGTGCCAATCCATAAAATTCGACAAACACTCTTCACTTCCACTTTCCCCTTTACCCACCCAACAAGCAATTTCACTCCAAATTTTCTTTACTACTCCACAACTAAAAAAGAGATGCTTCCTATTTTCCAAACAATTACCACAAAAAGTACACAATAAATTCTCATGAGTAAGATGCATACCTCGAGTCTCCAAAAGGTCCTTTGTCGGTAATCTATTAAGGAACAACCTCCAACCAAAAGCCTTTATCTTAAAGGGAACCTCCAATTTCCAAATTAAATCAAACGCACCTTCATGAATATTATGGGGGCCATAAGGAAATCTAGTAGAGTCATAGAAAGCATAACACGAAGCTACCGAAAAGGATTTTTCCGTGTTACCGGTCCATGACACTTTATCTTTTTCGGTATTCCATCCCCTAAAATCCTCCAACCTCCCCCTCAAAAAACCCAATTCTTCCGCAATAACCGGATTAGACAACAATGACCCGGAAATTCCAAAATCACCCCAAATCCAAACACCATCCAACCAACCTCCCATAGCCGCAACCGAAACTCTCTTCAAGCTAGAAAAAAAATACAACACCGGAAAAGCTTCGTGCAAAGGAGTACCATTCAACCAATTTGATTCCCAAAACGGAGTAATAAATCCATTATTAATAGAGAAATTACTACATTCGACAATGGGATCCAAAGACAAAGATGAACTAACCTTAATTAAGTCCTTCCACCAAAAAGAGCAAGAGGGAAGAACTTTAGACCCCTTGCCGCCACAAAAAGCTAAAGAAGATATGTCACCATACCGAGCTTTTAACACATCGAACCACAAACCGTCATTCCCTTGAAGAATACGCCACCGCCACTTGTTTAGGAGAGCCAAATTGAACAACTCTATGTTTTTAACTCCTAGACCCCTCTTCTCAAAAGGTAACGTAACTTCATCCCACCTCACCCAATGTATCCTCCTCTTTTCCTCCACTCCTCCCCACAAGAACCTACTTTGAAGCGCTTTAAACTTCTTCACCACAATTTTTGGCATTCTATAAAACGACATAGTGAAAATAGTCAAAGCGCTAAGCACGGACTTTAAAAGAGTGATTCTACCTCCCAAATTCAAGGAGCGGTTCATCCATCCTTTTAGCCGGTTTTTCATCTTTGACAAAAGAGGGGTCCAAGTGGCTTCCTTTCTCGGGTTAAAACCAATAGGAATTCCAAGAAAATAAAAGTTAGAAACTTCCACCTTACAAGAAAGAAGGAAAGAAGCCGCCTCCAAGAAACTCCTATTGGTATTTATGCCAATCAACTTGCTTTTGTGATAATTGATACCGAGCCCGGAAACTAATTCGAAAGCCCGAAGCACCGCCTTTAAAGCCCAAACATGTTTCCAATTACCATCCCCGACTATAAGGGTGTCATCCGCAAATTGAAGCACATCCACACAACAAGCCCCTTTAATCGAAAACCTTTGGAATTCCCCCACTTCGATAGATTTTCTAATTAAACCCGAGAGGCCTTCCGCAACTATCACAAAAAGAAAAGGAGAGAGAGGATCTC
The DNA here is from genome assembly GCF_029867415.1 of Vicia villosa. Classification (NCBI taxonomy): domain Eukaryota; kingdom Viridiplantae; phylum Streptophyta; class Magnoliopsida; order Fabales; family Fabaceae; genus Vicia; species Vicia villosa. The sequence continues at coordinate 59,165,048 of NC_081186.1, forward strand.
CTTGTCTCAAACCTCTAGAAACACAAAACTCCTTCGTAGGACTACCATTCACAAGCACCGACATGTTGCTAGTGAATATCAATGCCTCCATCCATTTCATCCATTTATCCCCAAAACCCATTCTTTTAAGCATATACCGTAAGAAACTCCAACTAACCTTATCATAGGCCTTTTCGAAATCCACTTTAAATAGAATGCACTTGCTTTCTTCCTTTTTAGCGTAATCCACCACTTCGTTTGCAACTAACACCCCATCTAGCAATTGTCTACCGGGGACAAAAGCACTTTGACTAGCGGAAATGATCGAATTAAGGACTCCTTTAAGCCTCCCCGCCAAAAGCTTCGCCACCACCTTATAAATACAACCCACCAAACAAATCGGTCTATAATCATCCAAGCCAATAGGATTAGGGGATTTCGGAATTAAAGTCAAGAAAGAAGAAGTAATGGCCTTTGAAACGGAGTTCCCACCAAAAAAGTAATTGAAAAAGCGAATGAAGTCTTCTTTAATAACATGCCAACACTTCTTGAAAAAAAGGAACGAATAACCGTCCGGACCCGGACTTTTATTCCCACCACACTCCCACACCGCCTCCTTTATTTCCCTTTCAAGAAAGGGTCTCTCAAGGCAATCCGCCTCCTCCCTACTAATGCAATTATAGGAATTTTTAATTTACTCCACTATAAAATGTAAAGATTATTTATTTTTTTCTCTTTTCTCTTTCGCTCTCTTTATTTTTCTAGTTTTTATTAATTCTATTATTTTTTTTAATTAAAAAACATATATAGTTAAGTGAGAATGGAATATAGAAAGAAACAGGAATAAGAAGGATGAAAGATTCAATTTATTTTACAATACAATACTAAGTCTATTTGAATTTCACTATTAAAATATTTTAAAAATAACGTAATGTGATTGTGAGTGCTACCTCATTTTCAATTTAAATATTTTAATACACCCCTCCTTACAATTTCTTGAAAGAGAACCATGAACCTGGCTTTAATGTCAACATAAATTAACATCCATAATCAATTGATTGATGGAATACCAATGTTATAAGCTGAGATTATATTAGCTTAAATTTTTTAATATTTTACTTGTTTTTAGCAAGTTAGTCATATAAAAAACCGAAAAGACATCAAAAAGTTATTTTTTATAACTTTTTTTATTATTTTAAGTAACATGCCACAATTATCATGCTTAATACACACTTGTGCCAATTATTTATTCTCACTTTTTCTTTTCCCTTTTTCTCTCAAATCTTTTCTAAACCCTTGCCAATATTTAAAAACTTCCAAAATTATTATTTTCTTCATTTTATATATTGTCATAATTTGAAACAAAGGTAGTAAGAAACAGAATCTTAATAACTATGAGCTAGATACATTGACAAATCTACCTATCGCCCCTTGTATATATGGTTTCATGGCAGAGTTCCAACCTTGTATACAGAAACTTTTTTAAAACTAGGGGCACTATTATTTCTTTGGCTTCTTTGGTTTGTTTTCTTTCACGTCTTCTGTCGTACATGTAAATAAGCTAATTGATATTGATGTTTACATTCTTGTTGTTCAATGTACTACACCCTCTTCTTTATTTTTTGCAAGTAAATACAAAATTTAGTTGTTATTGGCTTCACAAGATCTCTAGGACTATAAAATATCTATAACGTGCAAGAGATGTATACTTATTTTAAATTAATTTTAATTATACTGCTAAGATACTTGTGTGCTCGCGCGGCTAAATTCATTCAATATGGTATACACTGTATTTGAACGTATATATTAATTTGAAATAAATATTTAATTATAAAATGAATAATAATAATATAAATTCAATTATATTAAATAATATATATAATATAAAGAATGATTTGTGAGATGGAGAAAGAAAAAAATAATTTCTTTTATTTTTGAAAATAAGAATTTTGTCTTTTAAATAAAAATAAGAATGAACACATTTCTAGATCTCAAATCTTTACCATCAGACAAACCTCTAGAGGTTCATAAAAATTCCCAATCTCCATTATTATTCTTCTTAGAAAAGTCTTCAATAAACTCCTTTACATTCACTACAAAAATTTGTTTCACTATGTCTCTAACAATGTCATACAAAGGGTCATAAGTTAGTTAACCATTTGTTTCACCAACAACCAGACTTTAATACTTAGTTAATTATAATCACAATCTCCATAAATAATATCAACCTAATCTTAAATAGTGACATGATATTTCTTCTCGGTTTCATCTTCATCAATAGCGTCAACCAGAAAGCTATTTAAGATCTCCTGGGTGAAACTCATCTCATACACAAAAATATCAATAACACCTCACCTTTGCAATTGTAATTTCCACCTCAATAGTAGAATGGGAAGAGTATACAACAATGTACCTCTTCCACTTCCTTTCAAGGGAAAATGAACACAAGCTTTTGTGATACAATTCTAGTCATTGATATTTTCAAATTCTTTTTTAGTGGACTTAGTCGAAGCAACCGGGAGTCCAAATTGTTTCTCTTCATTTTTTGTTCTATTTAATTTATAAAAATGAAATGAGCGATTATCACACATCCCAACTTAGAATACGATAAAAAATCTATTAAAAAAAACTTCTTGTAATATTTCTTCAGATTACAAGACTTAGGCTCAACCATTAGAATATTGCTAGGATCCATGAAACGCGCAGATATTAAACACAATAGTAGGTAACACGAGTTAACAAATCCTTATCCATGACCTTTATTCCCACTAGATCTAAATTCCAATAGAAATGGAGCTTGAGATTACCCGACTAATCATTAAAAAGGTAGGATTATCTAAGGATAGAATTCTCCTTAAAGAAAAATGATTGAAAGATGTGTGTGATGAATCAAACAAGGAGAAGAAACCCTGAGATAGATAACCACTCAGGGAAATAAATATTCGACTTTGCATATGAAGTTGAAAGGATAGAAAATAAGCAAATAATGAATTATCAAGGCGTCTTCTAGTTCACACACACCAACTGAGAACATGTAATATACACCCAAATATTTGTGTTAGTTTGAGACGAAGTGATATTCATCCATCGAAACACCTCACACTCAAACTTAGTAAAAGGAAAAAAAATACCAATTCTATGAATCAAACTCCTATGAACATAGAAAACATCCAATTCTCCCTCATTAACCTTACCAAAACAAATTTTATCATTTTCCTTACAAAGGATCACATGGAGGCTAGAGAAGTGATAATTTTCTTCATGAATAAAACAAGATGAAACAATTAATATAAAAGGATCCTTGTGTGGTATACATAGTACTCTTATTTAATACTCTATTTGGACCAATCGTACCTATTGACTCCCTAGGATGAAGCTTTTTGTTGGGATTATACAAAATCCCACAAGCTCTTAACCTAAGAATAATGACTCAATCAAAGATTTAGAGATGAGATTGATTCTTTCAAAATCAATAGTTTTAACAATGCTTGAATTAACTATCACTACTACGGAAAATCCATTTCACAACGGTTGGTAAAGGGATACCACAACGCCTAATGAATTTTTGTGAGGTAAGGGGTGGTTTCATGTATCATGCTCTCCACTACAGACGTGTGATCGTGATTATAACTCAAGTAGCATGCTACCTATCACAACTGTTATTTCAAATGATTGTTGTGATATACCCTATAATGCATAATATTTAACGACGATTTTGCTAAACAACTATTGTGATATATACATTAAGTTTATTATAAATTATATGGAATGCTTATTTCGCTGATTCTCACCAAACATATAACCTTTTAATCTGATTTAGAATATTGTAATATGATAAATTAAGTTATATTAGATGAACAAATTACACGTTCAATGTTAAACAAGAATTCTTCAGCTCCTTATCCTCATTTTGCTCTTTAACTATTAGACCTTTGTTTAATGCTCCTAGATCTTCATCCTTCTTCTTTCACCTCTAGTTCATTTTGCAAGATATTATTTACTTTTCAAACAAAATTAGAGGTGAAGGAAGAGGAGGTTGAAGAACAAGAAGCATTAAATCGAGTTTTAACTGTTATAGTGTGAAATGCAGATATTGGATTGAAGAATTCTTGTCTAGAATTAAACGTATAACTTGTTTTATAACATAACTTTATCTATCATATTACAATATTTTAATGTAATTCGAAAAGTTATATTTGTTAAGGTATTGGGAAAACTCAAACCACATAAGATACAATAAACTCATATTTTATAAAAATATTAACAATAACATTTATCAACAACAAACCTTAAACAACACAACTTTTATTAATAACAACAAAAAATTGTTTTAGAAACGTACCTGTCCCATAATGTCATCCAAAATGAAAGGAGGATGAAGCTGAATTGAGAGTTGCGAACTTGTGCTAATTTTGAATAGATGTCATTTTAATTCTGGGTGTTTCATCCAAGTTTGTAGCGCTCACTTTAGCTTCATCCTCGATGATCTTTTCGTTCATCGATCCATACGTACAAGTCAAAACAAGAAGAAAATTCAAACATTATGAAACAAACAATTGAAATCTAAATAATAATAGACAAAAAGATTAAACATAAATTATTATGAAGAAGATCCTATAAGGTAGTCATTTCCAAAGATTTGAAGAAGACGAGTTCGCTCTATAAGTTTGGGGTTTCACTATGAGTGAGACGAGTGATATAGATATGTTAGAGTTTTGTTTTGAGAGAGACGAGTGAAATAGATGTTAGGGTTTTCTTTTGAAAGAGACGAGTGGAATAGATATTAGGGTTTTCTTTTGAGAGGAACAGTTTTTATGTACTAAAGTGAGAGATAATTTCGCTTATATATAAATATGTAACACCTTTCACAATAGTTGATAAGACGAACCGTGATGAAATGATTGCACTTCACACCATGGTTGATTAAAAGAACATTGGTGATATACTCATTTTGTCACGATAAATGGAAAATTTTAGTTATGGGATTTGAACCCTTTCACTCCAGATACATTTCACTATGGTTGTTATCTATGACTATAATGAAATGTCTTTTAGTAAACACAAGAAAGCGCATACTAACGAGTTATTACTATAGTTAACAGGAAGACTATAGTAATATTATAATATAAAATGTCTATTGTGTAATAGTGTACAACAAACACAAATACTAACAAAAAGCATAAATCATACTTACAAAGAAGAACAAAGGAGAAACTGAGGTGTAGGACGGAGGAAAACAAAAGTCTAAAAAAAATACTTGAAGTTTTGAAAAATAACTTAAAGGCATAAATTGTAAAAATGAAAAGAAAAAAAAAAAGGATAAAAATAGGTAATGACAATACTACATCAACTCTAAATGTTTAATATTCACTTGACCATAAAAGTTAAAAAATATTTATATTTTTAATTAAAATTTATTTAAATTCACCTCTAAACCAAGTTTATGCTATATGCTACTTATATTATTGGTTATATTTTGTAAACAAATAGTGATATAATGTTATTAGTTTGCTTGAGTAAAAAAACTTATTTGTTTTTTCAACCGATCCTACATATATAATCCCTTTTTATCTCTAAGTTGGAATCCTTGCATACATAATTATGGAAATTACCCTCAAATATGGTGATTAGTTAAAGCTCTTTCTTGGTAATTGCTTGATTGCATATCCTAAATTGTAAATAAACTTTGATTAGAGTCACCGTCCACTTCCACTATGCTTAATCACTAGCAACTATAAATATTTTTGGATTGTTGTAAATACTTTTGATACATTGAATAACTATTAAATTAGTTTGCACATTCATATAATGGTATCTGCATTAAAGACCTAACCTTCCTAACTATACAATTATGGTAGTGAAAAGCATATTATCTCGTAAATAATAAGTATAGAATAAGACAACCGACTAAAGCTCTTTTTATCATTAGCTATATTTATTTGTGGACTTAGTTAGACATGCATATTAATTCAACCATTCGTGTCTCTGTTGCAGCGGTGCTTAATCAGATCCTTGCTTAAGAAAAGATAAGATTTTGTTTTAATTAATATTAATATATTATCATACATTTTGAATGAATTCTTATATATAAAGTATACTTGGCAATATGTTGCGTATTCGTAGAGATTAATTCTTTTAAATTTGACGAGAAAATTTATATTATATATATATATATATATATATATATATATATATATATATATATATATATATATATATATATATATATATATATATATATATATATATATATATGAAATTTATTAGCTTTAATGTAATTTGATATTTTAAGAAATAAATATTTTTATTAAACAAATTAATTTTATTATATGATTGGTGGCGAGATAAGGATATCTAAATTAAAGCCGGACACGTTTGGAAGAAGAGATATGAGTTATAATTCTTCATCCTCTTATAAAATTTATTAGCTTTAATGTAATTTGATATTTTAAGAAATAAATATTTTTATTAAACAAATTAATTTTATTATATGATTGGTGGCGAGATAAGGATATCTAAATTAAAGCCGGACACGTTTGGAAGAAGAGATATGAGTTATAATTCTTCATCCTCTTATACATAAGGGTGGTGAACGAGAACTTTTTGAGGATTCAAATTTAAATATGAAAGATATAAAAGAGTTTTTGACCCGCTTCACTACCATACCTAAACTCAAACAATTTAATGACATGATAAATGATCTATTCTCTTTTAATTAGAGATTTTGTATAAACTCAACCCTAAATATGTATAAATGTTAAATTCCTTAAAATTTTGCCCCATTAATGTTTATGAATTTCAAATGTCAATTCATCATGTTATTTTTAAACTATATAAACAAATATTTATATACATGTCACATGTGCACCGTGAGTTATTATTAGATATTAGGTATACATTTTTTTAAATAGACATGCATTTTTTTAAATTCAAATTTTCGCTATAGTCAATCTCATTTTTCCTAAAAACCATTTATTTATAATTTAATGTGTTGAATATGATGATTATATTATTCTATAGCTTGCTCATTTTGAGTCAAATGTGGTTGCCATGAAGATACTACCTACGAACTAATGCATCCACATGAACATGACTAAATTAATTTGAAACAAAGGTGTTTTCTTAATTTTTTTAATGGCAATTAATAATATTTTTTTTCATAAATAAAAACTACAAAAGGCATAGTCAAAAGAAGTTAGGCAAGTGAAAAGAGTATTGCAGATCCCAAGTAAAAGAATATTATTTCTTTTGCAAGTAACCTTTAGTAATCAAGGTAGTATTTGCTTTATACTAAAATTTTGGGACATTGAACTTGGTTCATGGAAAGCATTATTCTCATTCCTGAATCTTGATGCCATTAAGAACTGGTGCAATAATTATACAAATTCATTAGAGCATCTTATGGAAATTTCTTTGAGGTTTCTTAGCCGTAAAATATTGTTTGTGTGACATATAAGATTTTGAATTCCATAAGTTTAGTCAATTTTAAGTTGTTGGTTTGGAGATTTTAATTAAAAGAAACAATAATAATAAGTTTAATGAGTCATAGATAATATAAAAATTTAAGTTGATCAATCATATGATATTTGTGGGAAAAAATTATTATAAAAAAATATAAATATTATAAATTTATAGTCTTTAAGGATGTAAGATGCGTTAATACGATAATTCAAAATTTTATTCCAATTTAATCGTATGTTAATAAAATATTATAAAAAATATTTGTCACTAATAAATTATAAAAAAATAGAGATTATTTTTTTTGCAATTGAATCATGATTAATTTATACATAATTTGAAAATTATGTAATTATTATGGAGATAGCCTAATAAAAATATCAAATTTTTGTTGCAGACAAACGTGAATGGTTAAGTCACACATCAGTTATAAATAGATGAAATATTAGATTTATAAGAGAAAAGACTTATACATTTAATGCTTTAAAATTTTGGATGGAGATAGTGTCTACCTCTTTTTTGATCTTAGAGGATTGACCATCCGTTAGTATAGGTGCCAAAAGTCAAACACGTTCGATTTGCTTACATTATTTTGTTGGGAGAGTCAAGGTTTTAAATTCACATCGTCTAATATGATCGTCCCGTTTATTGTGGGTTTTTTTGCACACGTGGATTTTAACATAAAATTTTGTAATTATTAGATTTAAAAAGTGTGATGGTCCTGACCCGTTCCGCTTCATATTCATTTTTTTTTAATTCAAAATAAGATTTTATAATTTACACCTTCAATTATGTTTGTTCTGTTTCATTTTTTTATGCGTATTTTAGAGAGGGATATAAATAAAATGGACATGTAAATTTGCCACCTCATTAATATTGGTAGTAGCTACCTGACTCTCCAATAATTTTAACATAATATGAACAGGATCATAAATTTAGGTAAACCAAACTGCCTTAACTAATTAAAATACTGGTGAAAGAACAAGACGGTGGACTTTTAAGGTCGTTTTTGGAATCAAATATTTGTCCCTGTTATGAACCAATAAAAAAAGTCAAATAATCTGACTAGACCAAACTATAGTTTCTCTGATTCTACTATAAAAAAAAGTTAATAATTGACAAAAGAATTTTATTTTAGTATACTTTTTTCGTTGCATATGACTGGGTTCTTATGTGTAAAATTTCCCACTTGTTCCCTTGAGAGTTCCTCAAATGTTATCAAAGAAAAATAAAAGGAAGATCAGTGCGAAAATGATGGGATTGATGGCACCATGTGGGACCCAGAAAAGGAAAGGGAGGGGGCACGTGTGTTCTTCGTGGCTTTCTTTAAATTGGGACACCTTTTTTTATTTAATAAAAGTTGGATCACTTTTATTAATATCAAAACATCAATACAAATACGGGTGTTTATGGTGCTGGTCGACCCACGAACCCGCTAATTAAACCAAATCAATTCATAAATTATTTAAACCCGTTTATCTATGGATATATCCGACTCAATCCGCAAAAATTCATATAATTTTGATTGGGGTATTGGATTTGAGTTTTGCAACCTGCGAACCCATTGACTCAACTTATTTATGTGACATTAATAATTTCTTATATTTTATTATTATTTAAATAAAAATATAAAATTATTATCTCATTACTAACCATAAAATTTTCCAAAAAATTTTATTCTCCACCAATAATACTACTAGATCAATAAGTATATGTAATTCTAAGACTAAATGTTGTTTCTTATTTTCTTTTGTATCATTTTCACTTACGTATTTTATAAAAATAACGTGTCTTGTGAAATTTTATACTATTATCTAATGTTATGTGCTTCATATATTTTTTGTGTTAGAAATGAATATAAATGTATTGAATTGTGTTACAATATTTTTAATTTTTTTTAATTTGAAACACAACCCACGAACCCAATCAAACCCATAAATGAACGGGTCAATTCGGGTTAATTTTGATAATAAAATTATTGGTTGGACGACGAACCCAACCCATTGATGTTTGAGCGGGTTGGATAACACGGGTTTGACTAAATCCAGTCAAATCCAACCCATATACACCCTTAAATACAAACTAGGAGGATACCGTGAGTTAGTGTGTTTAGTGTAGTACGCACATTTTTTGTTTTCAAAATGTAATAAATAAATAAAAAAGTTATCTATATTATAAACTAAATGGAACTATATAGAGATCAAAAGATAGGAAGAGAAGAGAACAAGCAACATTGTATTATATTCTTCTCAAAGGTGAACTTTACATTGTAACATGAGTCTTATTTATAGGACCCAAGGAAGGTAGAAAATTAAGTACATTAAAGTGGAATAGGAAGATGAAGAATAAGAAGAGGGATGGACATCCACTAGTATAAATGTTTATAACACTCCCCCTTGGATGTCCATTGAGGATATGCCTCGTTAAAACCTTACTAGAAAAAACCCAGTGGGAAAAAAAATCTAGTGAAGGAAAAAGAGTACAATATCCTTTCATTTCTCCCCCTCAGTTGAACAGTCATTTCTTCGATGAAGACCAATCTTGTGTACCAGTTGATTAAAAATTCTGCTTGGGAGTGACTTTGTGAAAAGGTCTGCAAGGTTATCACATGAACAAATTTGTTGGATGCTTATATCACCATTCTTTTGGAGATCATGAGTAAAGAAGAACTTTGGGGAAATGTGTTTTGTCCGGTCTCCTTTAATGTAACCATCTTTCAATTGAGCGATGCATGCGGTATTATCTTCATATATGATCGTTGTATTTAATTTTTCAAAAGATAAACCACAAGTATTTTGGATGTGCTGAATTAAGGATCTCAGCCAAACGCATTCTCGACTTGCCTCATGTAATGCTAAAAGTTCTGCATGATTAGATGATGTTGCTGCTATGGTTTGTTTCACCGATCTCCAGGAAATAGCTGTACCTCCACATGTAAACAAATAACCAGTTTGTGATCTACCATTATGAGGATCTGACAAGTAACCTGCATCTGCATAACCTGTTAATTCGAATTGGGATACTTTTGTATAAAACAAACCCATGTCTATTGTACCTCTAAGGTAACGAAGTATATGTTTGACTCCGTTCCAATGTCTTCGTGTAGGTGAAGAACTGTATCTTGCTAATAGATTTACAGCAAATGATATATCAGGACGTGTATAATTCGCAAGGTACATTAGTGCTCCAATTGCACTGAGATATGGTACTTCAGGACCAAGCAATTCTTCATCCTTTTCTCGAGGTCTGAAAGGATCTTTCTCCACATCTAATGATCTAACAACCATTGGAGTAGACAACGGATGACTTTTGTCCATATAGAAGCGTTTTAACACTTTTTCTATATAGCCTTCTTGATGTACAAATATTCCTTTGTCCAAATGTTCAATTTGCAAACCTAGACATAATTTTGTCTTTCCTAGGTCCTTCATCTCAAACTCTTTCTTTAAACAACTCATAGCTTTTGGGAGCTCTTCAGGAGTTCCAATAATATTTATGTCATCCACATAGACAGCTATTATTGCAAATTCCTTTCCTGATCTTTTTATGAAAATACAAGGACAAATGGAGTTATTTGTATATCCTTCTCTAAGCAAATATTCACTGAGGCGATTATACCACATTCGTCCAGACTGTTTCAGCCCATAAAGAGACTTTTTCAAACTTATGGAGTATCGTTCTCGAGATTCAGAGTTGTGTGCATCTGGTACATTGAACCCTTCAGGGAGTTTCATGTAAATTTCACTATCAAGTGAACCATACAGATAAGCTGTTACAACATCCATCATGTGCAAATTAAGCCCTTCATGTGCTACTAGGCTTATTAGATATCGAAAAGTGCTTGCATCCATTACAGGTGAATATGTTTCATCAAAATCAATTCCAGGTCTTTGGGAAAATCCTTGAGCGACAAGTCGAGCTTTTTATCTCACAATTTCACCTTTTTCATTTCGTTTTCGTACGAAAACCCATCTGTATCCAACTGGCTTCACACCTTCAGGTGTTCGGACTACAGGTCCAAAAACTTGTCTTTTGTAGAGTGAGTTTAATTCTGCTTCAATTGCATCCTTCCATTTTGGCCAGTCCTCACTTTGTCTACAAATTTTGATAGACGTTGGTTCCTCATCCTCTTTGCCATTTATCTCATTTAGCGCTATATTGTATGCAAAAACATCATCAATGTCGACTTCGTTTCGGTTCCATTGTATTCCATTTTGGACATAATTTATCGAGATCTCTTTATTTTCATGAGTTTCAGGTACCTGATCAATCTCTTCTAGAGATGAAATGTCTATTATGTTTGACGATTCTTTTAGATTTCCTATATCCTCACTTGGGCCATCTTTATTCTTAGCTCCCTTTCTTGTTCGAGGATTTTTATCTTTGGAACCGATTGGTCTACCACGCTTCAGGCGTGGTTGAGACTCATTAGATTGTCCAACAGGGATATCAATTTTTATTGGAGCATTTGCAGCTGGTATATATGATTTAGTCACACCTTTTGGATCAGTGAACGCATTTGGCAATTGATTTGCTAAGTTTTGCAGGTGAATTATCTTTTGAACTTCTAGTTCACATTGTTTTGTTCGAGGATCAAGATGAGATAATGATAATTCATTCCAACTGATATCTTTTTCCAGCTTCTTATTCTCTCCCCCTAATGCTGGAAAATTTGATTCATCAAAATGACAATCAGCAAAACGAGCAGTGAATAAATCTCCTGTTGTTGGTTCAAGGTACTTTATAATAGACGGAGATTCATATCCAACATATATTCCCATCCTCCTTTGAGGACCCATCTTATTGCGATGTGGTAGAGAAATTGGAACATACACTGCACATCCAAAAATTCTTAGATGGGAAATATTAGGTTCTTTACCAAAAACTAATTGTAAAGGGGAAAAGGTGTGGTAACTCGTTGGCCTGATGCGAATTAATGTTGCAGCATGCAAAATTGCATGTCCCCAAGCAGAAACTGGGAGCTTGCATCTCATAATCAGTGGTCTTGCAATTAATTTTATTCGTTTAATAAATGATTCTGCAAGTCCATTTTGTGTATGAACATGTGCTACTGGGTGTTCAATGTCAATCCCAATAGACATACAATACTCATTAAATGCTTGAGATGAAAATTCTGCAGCATTATCAAGACGAATTTTCTTGACAGGATAATCGGGAAAATGAGCTCTTATTCGAATCAGTTGAGCTAGCAATCTCGCAAACGCCTGGTTACGAGTTGACAACAAACAAACATGTGACCATCTAGTTGATGCATCAATTAAAACCATAAAATATCTAAATGGTCCACATGATGGGTGTATTGGCCCACAAATATCACCATGTATACGCTCTAAAAAGCTGATAGATTCATTTCCAATTTTTGTTGGTGATGGCCGAATTATCAACTTCCCCTGTGAGCAAGAGCTGCATGAGAACTTATTCGATGGAATAATTTCCCTACTCATTAATTGATGACCGCATGAATTTTCAATTATTTTTCGCATCATTATATAACCGGGATGGCCCAACCGGTCATGCCAAATTAGAAATTTATCATTATTTGTAAACTTCTGGTTTACAGTTGCATGTGCTTCAGTTGTACTAATATAAGTGTAGTACAGGCCAGAGGATAAAACCGATAACTTTTCCATTACACATTTTGTGTCTGAATTGTGTTTTGTAATATACAGATGTTCAATCCCTCCATCATCTCCTGTTTCAATATGGTATCCATTTAGGCGGATATCTTTGAAACTTAATAAATTTCTATGGGACCTGGGGGAATATAATGCATTATCAATGTGCAATATTGTTCCACCACGTAACAACATATGGGCTCTTCCGGAGCCTTCAATTATTTTTGAGGTGCCAGAAATAGTACTGACATCAGTTTTTCGATTCACTAAATTAGAGAAATATCTTTTATGCTTGAGAATTGTGTGAGTTGTTGCACTGTCAGCAAGGCACATATCTTCATTACTGGAGCTAGCGTCCATATTCATTCTAAGAACAATAATAATTTTTTTTAACAATAAGTTATAAGCGCACATTAAAAACACAAATTATTTAAATAGTAAATTATGTAAACAAACAAGTAGAAAACACACTTTATTATTATTAGAAAATAAAATTCAAAACATCCATAAAACATAAAAAGAAAATTTCCACAAATTTTATTTCTTGACGCTTCCATCTCCAATAAGGTGATCAATTTTTCCATCTGGATCAGCAAAGAAGTCACCAATATCTAAATGGGTAACATCCATATTACCATAATCTGGATCATCATCTTCATTAGCAAAGTGAGTCTCGATCTTTTCCTTTTTATTTTTCAGTGATTTTTGATAAAGATCAACAAGGTGTTTTGGAGTACGACAAGTGCGACTCCAATGACCTTTTCCTCCACAACGATAGCAAATATTTTCATTTGTTTTGCTACTCTGACCCTCTTTTTCATTCTTTTCAACATTTTTCCACTTCGGGTGGAAATATGTGTTTTTATGATTCCCATTGCGACCACGATCAAAACCAAGACCATGAGCATAATTACGACCACGACCACGACCACGTGCATATGCACGACCGCGACCACGATTTTTCCTATAGTGGTCGTGCCTTGCCACATTCACTTCTGGGAATGGAGTTGTACCAGTGGGACGGGCCTCGTGATTTTTCATCAATAGTTCATTATTTTGCTCAGCCACAAGAAGACAAGATATTAGGTCAGAATATTTAATAAACCCCTTTTCTCGATACTGCTGCTGCAGGAGCACATTGGATGCATGAAAAGTGGAAAATGTTTTTTCTAGCATATCTTCATCAGTTACTTTTTCTCCACATAATAATAACTTAGAAGTTATTCTAAACATTGCAGAATTATAATCACTTACACTTTTAAAATCCTGCAAACGTAAATGCATCCATTCATATCGAGCTTTTGGTAGGATAACCGTTTTTTGATGATCATATCTATCTTTCAAATTTTTCCACAAGACATGTGGGTCAGTTACGGTAAGATACTCATTTTTAAGATCCTCGTGAAGGTGACGACGGAGGAATATCATGGCTTTTGCCTTTTGTTGATCAGATGATTTATTTCCTTCTTTAATAGTATCACCGTGACCTTCTGCGCTTAAATGAATTTGGGCGTCTAGGGCCCATGTCAAATAGTTCTTTCCCGAAATATCAAGAGCCCCAAAATCCAATTTTGTAAGATTTGACATACTTAGTAGTTCTATCATAAAAATAAAATAAATAAAAATATTATAATGAGATAATTATCATAAAGGAAATATTAAATATTAATATTTAAAATAATACTTTTGTAAATTCTAATATTTAGAAATAACACAATAGTAAACTAGATTGTCACATTAGTCTTAAAATTATTTGTTTTTTTTTTATAAAAAAAATATATCAATTTAGTGACATAATACATCTTACATATACAAAATAAATAAATAGATAAATAAATAAAAATAAAGCATTATGAGTTCTTCATGAACTATACAATGTTATTTCGCTATCCTTCAGGGATGCTCTGCTTTTGTTACAAACAATGATCTAAAAATTATAACCATCCTTCTGGGATGCGTTAAAATTAAAACCATATATCCTTCTGGGATGCAAAAAGTTATTTCTTCTTTCTCTAATTCAATTCCATCGAATAAACAAAAATAATTCTTTCATGCTTTAAGCCAAATCCACCTTTTAATCCTTTGACACAATTAAATTTATTTGTGCACTATCCATCAAAATTGGAATCATTGTAAAACCACATGTGTTATCCACAACCTCAACAACATCAACCCATCTTACAAAAAGTTGAGTTGCTACCTAAGATTTTTTTTTTATAATATTCTTAAACATACATCAATTCTATGACAAATAAAATTACAATAAAATTACATAATCTTAACCATAAAATTACAATAAAATTATCGAACAATAAAATTACAAAATGTTAAATGTCCTAATATGATTATAAAATTACTGAATATCATAAAAAAATAATCTCCTCCAAATCATACCTGAGAGCGTCGTGCTGATAACGTATTATAAACTAAATGGAACTATATAGAGATCAAAAGATAGGAAGAGAAGAGAACAAGCAACATTGTATTATATTCTTCTCAAAGGTGAACTTTACATTGTAACATGAGTCTTATTTATAGGACCCAAGGAAGGTAGAAAATTAAGTACATTAAAGTGGAATAGGAAGATGAAGAATAAGAAGAGGGATGAACATCCACTAGTATAAATGTTTATAACAATCTATGCATAGTTTATTATTTTAAAGGAGATACTAAATTTTTTAATAGTTTCTTCTCTCTATATAAATACTTTTTATCACCTGTATAATTATTTTAAAAGTAGTTTGTTATTTAAAAAAAAACATATTTTTAAAATAAAAACAACATTGTTTTACCAAAATAGTTTTAGATCAAAATATATATTTTGATTTTTGATATATTATCTTAAAAAAATTTGTATGTTAAATTAAAAATAATTTCAAAAAATATATTGTCTTAAAAGTAATTAAAAGTCAAGGAGAAAGTACATAATATTTACTTTTATTTTATTTGATTGTACAAATAATATAATAACCCGTGCGTTTGCACGGATTTTGGTATGATTACATGTGCACTCACACGATACTGGTGTGTTATCTGTATGTTTGCACGAGTGTTAGTGGAATATCCGTCTGTTCGCACGAGATCTGGTGGTATGCTGTAATATCACCATTTTTCATGGTCATTGAAAAAAAATTAATTGAACGCAAAATATTCGATATTTTGATCAGTAATTTCATGTTCCAATTAATATTCAATATTTTTTATCAGTAATTTAATATTCCCGTTAATATTCAATATTTTGGTTAATAACTTCATGTTCCTCTTAATAATCAATATTTTGGTCAATAACTTCATGTTCCCTTTAATATTCAATATTTTGATCAGTAATTTCATTTCCGGTTAATATTCAATTTTTTTATTAATAATTTCATGTTCCCGTTAATATTCAATATTTTCATCATTAACTCCATGTTTTCGTTAATATTCAATATTTTTATCAATAACTTCATGTTCCCATTAATATTCTATACTTCTATCAATAACTTTATGTTTCAGTCAATATTTCATATTTTTATCTGTAACTTCATGTTCTCGTTAATATTCAATATTTTTATCTATAACATCATGTTCCCTAATTTCATATTTTCGTTATTATTAAAAAATTATAATTACAAATTAATAATCTTATATTTACAAATTTAATATTTGAAAGTGTCCGAATCCAATTAAAGTTAAATTATTATTTCTTTTTGTAAATATAAGATTATTAATTTGCAATTATAATTTTTTAATAATAACGAAAATAACGAAAATACTAAGAAGAGTAGATACGATTGGGCTTGGACAAATATTGTTAGACAATATAATTATATTTGTCTTTAAAGATAATTTATATATGTTGTTATATAATAATTCAGGTTGATAAGTCTCTAAGTCTCCAAAGCTTGCCATAAATATATCATATCAATGTATGTGTCTTACCCGTGCGCTCGCACGGGTACCCGTCGTTTCCGCGCATTGTGATTGAGGAAAATAAAAAGATGATAGGGAAAATGTTATTTTGTTCAATATAATTATTATAGAAGTAAATGTCCTAAAAACAAATGTGTAAAATATAGAAATTTCTTTTAAATAAGTTGGTCAAAGTTTGTGATATATTGATTAATAAATATTATTTAACCCTTAATATTCAATATTTCGATCAGTAACTTCATGTTTCCGTTAATATTTAATATTTTGATTAGTAACTCATGTTCTCGTTAATATTGAATATTTTATTCAGTAACTTCATGTTTCCGTTAATAGTCAATATTCGTAATTTCATGTTCCCGCTAATACTCATTATTTTGATCAGTAGCTTCGCATTCCTGTTAATATTCCAAATTTGTTCCCGTTAATATTTAATATTTTGATCATTAATTTCATGTTCCGTTAATATTCATTATTAAATCAGTAAGTCCATGTTACCGTTAATATTAATTATTTTGATCAATAACTTCGTGTTCCCGTTAATATTTCAAATTTGTTCTTGTTAATATTCAAAAAAATTGTAAGGAAAGGGTATTAGTAAAAGATTAAATATGGGTTAAAATTGAAAAAGTTATAAAAATACTAATATTAAAAAAATTGAATATTGAAAATAAAAAGTAATAAAAAAATTAAAGTTTATATGTTATTTTATTAATATGCAATAAAAATTGGTAAGATCAATTATATGACTTAAATTATTAATGTTTTATCAATAGTAGAACAAAATGTGACCTGCATAAAGAACAAACAACACAATATCGATTGTCCAATGCAATAAACTTATTCACATTTACTTTCAACTTACTAACATTGGTTTCCGTTAATATTGAATATTTTAATTAATAACTCCATGTTCCCGTTAATATTCAATAGTTTGATCTAGGCCGGCCCAACTCGTTTTGAGGCCTAAAGCAAATTTTAAACTGAGGCCTTTAAAATATATTGTAAAATATTAATTTTGTGGTTGCTAAAAGTTGAACTCAATACCAAAAGAAAAAGAGGCCTATATTTTAACAACTCAACAATAATAATATATGTAACTCAAGTGTCATTATATATTTTTATAACTAAATGAAAAAATTTGAGGCCTTTTTTCAGCCTAAATTTTTGAGGCCTAAAGCCCTAGCTTAGGTAGCTTGGCCCTTGGGCCGGCCCTGGTTTGATCAATAACTTCTTGTTTCGGTTAATATACAATATTTTGATCACTAACTTCATGTTTTCATTAATATTCCATATTTCGATCAGTAACTTCATGTTAATGTTAATATCCAATATTTTGATCAGTAATTCATGTTCTCATTAATATCAAATATTTTATTCGGTAACTTCATGTTCGCGTTAATATTCAATGTTTTGACCAGTAACTTCATGTTATCGCTAATATTTATTATTTTGATCACTAATTGCATATTCATGTTAATATTCTAAATTTGTTCTCGTTAATATTCAATATTTTGATCAGTGACTTCATGTTCCTGTTAATATTTATTATTTTCATCAGTAACTCCTTGTTCCCGTTAATATTCATTATTTTGATAAATAACTTCGTGTTCTTGTTAATATTCCAAATTTGTTCTCGTTAATGTTCAAAAAATTTATTAGTAACTTAATGTTTATTCAAAAAAATCATCAGTAACTTCGTGTTCCCGTTAATATTCAAATTTAGTTAACAATTAGAATAATATATTCATTGTTATTATCTTTAAAATGCAACAAATATTTTTTCTATTATATTACTATTATTATTATAGTTTTTTTATCATAAAATATTTTATTAATACTTTTTGTTATTTTATAACTAAAATATAATTATTTATTGTCATACTACTAATATGGCTCTATATTTATTCCAAAAAATATTTTCGATTACTATATTTTCTTGTATTAAAAAAATAAAATATTTTTATATAAATTATAATCTTTATGCCTCTTAATATAGTTATATTTATTTGATAAATATTTGCTACAAATATATATATACGGTTGTTTTAAAAATAATAAAAAATTAATTAATTAATATAATTTTGTATTAATTAAAATGATTAATATAATTATATAATAATAAAAAATTTAATATAACTATATAATAGTCACAATCCTTAATACAACTATTTATTATTATTATTATTATTATTATTATTATTATTATAAATTTATATTAATCATTTTAAATAATACAAAATTATATTAATCAATTAATTTTTTATTATTTTTAAAACAACCATATATATATATATATATATATATATATATATATATATATATATATATATATATATATATATATATATTTGTAGCAAATATTTATCAAATAAATATAACTATATTCACGGTTTAAAGTAATATGGGTGTTAGGTCTAGAAAAGAGTGGAGGAGATTTAAATTAATAAATATTTATGACTATTAATATAACATGAAGTATATTAAAGAATATTTGTGACTCTTAATATAACATAAAGAATATTAAAATACATAAACAAAAATTTAAATTAATATTTATGATGATTAATTTAATTGATTGTAACTGATTTATATTTATTTTATTTTATGATTTAAGATTAATTTTCGATCTAATAAATTTTGATTACCAATTAACTAACTTTAATAGAGTTTTTTAACATAAAATAATTTTATTGCTAGTGTTTTGTATTATTGCCTGTAAAAATATTTTTTGAATTACTAAATAACTCTATTAATAGTTAAATAATATATACTCGTGGTTATTATCTTTAAAATGAAACAAATATTTTTTCTATTATATTATTATTATTATATATTTTTTATCATAAAATATTTTATCAATGTTTTTTGTTAATATAATTTTTTATTATTATTGTAAGTAATTAACACCTTCGATAAAATTAATAATATGACTCTATATTTATTGAAAAAATATTTTCTACTACTATATCTTCTTGTACTAAAAAAATAAAAAATGATATATTTTTATATAAATTGTACTCCCTCCATCCCGTAATATATGTCATAGTTGGTCATTTCACACAGATTAAGAAAATATGATAAATGAAAGAGAGGGAATAGTGTTTTTACAAAACTATCCCTATTTATTATTGGTGTATTTGAATGATCATAAATGTAAAGTGAGAGAATAATAAATTAAGAGTATTAATTAGAGGGCATAATTGGAACATAAAAATTAAAATTGCATTGGAAACTTAAGGCGACACTTATTTTGGGACAAATAATTTTATCAAATGCGACACTTATTTTGGGACGGGGGGAGTAATTTTTATTATAATTATATACTAATAAAAAATTAATATAACTACATAATAGTCACAATCCTTAATATAACTATATATTTATATTAATAATTTTAATTAATACGGAATTATATTAATTTTTTATTTTTATTTTTTTAATACAACCATATATGTTAGCAGCAAATATGGTTGTATTAATATTTTCGCGCATTGTGATTGAGAAAATTGAAAAAGTTATAAAAATAGTAATATTTTATTTGACAAATTATAATGAAGGAGAAGTTTTAAAATCGCAATTTCACAAATTATAATGAAGAAATATTCAATTAAATTATATAATTCAATTAGTGATAACTATTTAATATAATTGATTAAACTACACGCTATTAGCCCAATCTCAAACTATCAGCTAAGGAGAATCGATTATTTTTGGCTAGCTAAGGAGAAAAAATTAATTATTTTGGCTCAATTATAACTACAAACTATCAGTCAAATCTCAAACTATCATCTCTCTTGTAGGCCAATGAGAAACCACTACAAACTCCATTCATAATAATGATTCATTCAAAATACACAATTAATAAAAAAATACTTTGACCAGTTACTTTCTGTTCTTGTTAATATGCATTATTTTGATAAGTAACTTTGTATTCCCGTTAATATTTCAAATTTTTTCTCGTTAATTTTCAATATTTTGATCAGTAACTTCATGTTCTTGTTAAAATTCATTATTTTAATCAGTAACTCCTTGTTCCCGTTAATATTCATTTATTTGATCAATAAGTTCGTGTTCCCGTTAATATTCCAAATTCGTTTCCGTTAATATTCAAAAAAATTATGAGTAACTTAATGTTTTTGTTAATATTCAAAAATTTATCAGTAACTTCGTGTTCCTGTTAATATTCAATATTTTGTCAATAACTACGTGTTCCCGTCAACATTTATTATTTTGATCAGTAACTTCGTGTTCCCGTTAATATTCAAAATTTGTTCCCGTTAATTTTTAAAATTTGGATCAGTAACTTAATGTTTTCGATAATATTCAAAATTTAGATCATTAACTTTGTGCTCCCGTTAATATTTAATATTTTAATCAATAACTTCGTGCTCCCATTAATATTCAATATTTTGATCAGTAACTTCGTGTTCCCAATAATATTCAATATTTTGATCAATAAACTTCAATTCCTGTTAATATTCAATATTTTGACCAGTAATTTCATGTTCCCCTTAATATTTAGTATTTTGATCAGTAACTTCGTGTTCTCGTTATATTCAATATTTTGATCACTAACTTCGTGTTTCTGTTAATATTCCAAATATTTTCCTGTTAATATTCAATAGTTTGATTAATAACGTCATGTTTCCGTTATTATTCAATATTTTTAGCAGTAACTCCATGTTCCCATTAATATTTTATACTTTGCTCTGTAATTTAATACTCACGTTAATATTCAATATTTTGATTACTAACTTCATGTTTTCGTTAATATTCAATATTTTGATTAATAACTTCATGTTCCAGTTAATATTCAATATAGTTTGATCAATAAATTTCTTTTTCCGTTAATATTCAATAGTTTGATCAATAACTTCGTGTTCTCATTAATATTCAATATTTTGATCAGTAACTTTATGCTCTCGTTAACATGTCATTTTTTATCAGTAACTTCATGTTTCCGTTAATATTCAATACATTTAATATTTTGACCAATAATTTAATATTGCCTTTAATATTCAATATTTTGATTAGTAACTTCATGTACACATTAATATTAAATAAATTTCTATTAATATTTAATATTTTGATTAATAACAATATTTTATAATAACAAAAATCTTAAATTGACAAATTATAATGAAGAAATATTTTATCAAATTATATAATACAATTAATAATAAATATTTAATATAATTGATTAAACTCAATTTACAAATCAATTATATTATTCCATATAAAAATATTTGAATCAATAGTTAATTATTCCTATATATAAATATTTTTGTTTTGGAATTCTTTATAAAACTATTTAAATCAATTGTAAACGTATTCTCGTTATTATTCAACATTTAATTAAATGTGTTAATATCAGTACCATATGTGTGTACCATATAATTATCCGTGTATATCTGTAATATGTTATTTTGTATTTGGATAGAATTGATCAATTAAAGTTTTAATGGTAATATTTAAATTATATTATATTATATATAGATAAATATATATTGATTATTGATGAACTTGTCCAGTTTAAATTTTAAATTTTATAAATGAAAAAAAAATTGTATGATTAATAAAAAATATCATACAATTTTGATATTATTTATTCATATATTACTTATGTTTCATTCTATTACTATTTATTCATACATTACTTATGTTTCATTCTATTCTTATTTATTCATACAGTACTAATGTTTCATTTGATTACTTATGCTTATTAACGCCCATAGTTATCTTTAAATATGTTTTTTTTTAAAAATAGTCAATAGATCTAATATATTTATTTTATTTAATAATTTCTAAAAAATTTCATTAATATATATTGTACTTTTGTAAGATATAAAAGTACAATATTTTTTCAAATCTAATAATATAAAAATACATATTGTAAGTACTAAAAGAATAAGAAATCAAAAGTCAAAATCACATGCATTACTAAAGGTAATTATGATACTTAAATTTTTTTATAGGTAAATGATTTACGTCTTTTCATTCTAAACTCTTTATTTACCTTAAAAAAATGTACTATTTTTTTCTTTATTCTTTGATTCTATTTTCTTATATATTTCAAAATTATGTATATATTTTTAATTTTTAATATTTTATTATATTCTATATTTATTTATTTTTTGTTTTGTTCGACCTTACAATAAATAAATATCAATAATATTTTATAAAGTTAACTTTATAAATTATATATATATATATATATATATATATATATATATATATATATATATATATATATATATATATATATATATATATATATATATATATATTGATAAACTTAATTTTTTAATTTGAACTAACTAAAATATTCTTTAGTTCTATGAATTAATATACAATATTATGTTATTTATATATTATAATATCTATCATTTTTATAATTACTATGATTTAATATAAATATCACTCAAACATAAAATCAATTATTCAATGAAATTTATTTATTAAAATTTGCAATAATATATCAATTATTTCTATATCAAGAAAATAGGTGTGCTGCTTTATTAATTCAACAATGAAATATAATTTGAATATTATTAAATAAAAAATTATAGACTATTTTAAATGAAAATTAACTTTCATTTAAAAGTAAACGGTAGATAAAAAGAAAAAAAATTAGATTATCTAACTACCTAAATAGAAAACATAAGGATGATTATTTGTTAACAAAATTGTAAAGTAACACTAATTTTTAAAATTTATTTTAAAACTTCAAATATAAAAATCTCAGTTTAATAAAACTTTATAGTCATAAAAGTAAAATAAGAGATATTAAAGAACAAAAATAAGACACAAAAATAATATCATTTATAAAAATATTTGAAATAGTGATATCTTATTTTCCCATATGTTAACATCATTTATAAGTAATATGTAACAATAGTTATTTTTAAAATAAGTATTGAGAATATGCATTGATAATTGATAATTGTGAAAAATAAAAATTAATTTCATGTATTATTATCTTAAAAAAGATTGTATCTTAAATAGAAACCATAAATATTACAATTTAAAATTATAAAGATTTATCACTTAAAGTCAAATAATCAATGAGAAATTTAAAATGTAGTGCAATTAAAATCAAATAATATATAAGTTATTCTTATACTTAATCACAAAATATTTATACAAAATAGCTCCTGTTATGAAGAAGAATGATTCGTATATCCTTGTAGTTATTTTGGTTGGTTTGGTATATTGGAAATTATGTTGAATATGTCGATTTGCAGGTGAAGTTGAATTGTGTTGAATTGTCCCGGTTTATGGACATATTAAGTTGCAGGTTTTGTGACCAATGTTGTTAAGTTGTTTTGCAATTGATGCATTTTTGTTGTTGTTGTTGTATGACATTCACATCAAGTCTCATACATCGCATTATCAAGTTGGAGCTGATGCTCGATAAGTTGGCCTGGATTGGAAAATTAAGTTGAAGACTTATGCCTTGTTGATGCCTCTATTAATTGGAAAATTTTAAGTTGGGAAATCTGCTCCGATGGTACCACATGCATGTGCATCGTTTGAGTCGCATTGTTGAGTTGCATATTAAAGTTGTTGTGTTGTTGAAATTGTGTTGATTGAAGTTATTTGATATTTGTTGTGCGGTAGTGATATTTATATTATCCGAACTAATATACTATTTATTATACACTTGTTTATATAGTTCGATATCTCACCCCTTCTGTTTGAATGTTACCCCTATGTTGGTAACATGCAGGTAATCAAGAAGGATAGCGATTACTTTCGTTAGTGAGTCGGTGTTGTCACTCTGATACGTAGCATTCGGGGGGACGAACGCTTGTTTTACTTATTGTTAAATTTGTTACTGCTAATGAATTTCTAAGTTGTTTTCCTTTAAGATTTGTGTTTCTTTGAAGTAGTGTTTATGTTGAAATAAGATGCTATGTTATTCAAAGTTTAAAGTTGTGATTCCACTGCGTGGTTAATAAAAGTTGGTTTGTATTGAAGAGACTAAACAGGTTAAATACGAGTTTAATTATTTAAAAGTGTTAAGTATCCATATTAAAAGCGTGTATGTCGTTGCTATTAAGTTGCGAATGTGATATTCCATATGTTGAACAAAATTTTTATACTCTGATTTTTATATTAATTACCGGGTAGAAATGGGGTGTTACATAGCTATTGAGTTAAATATTCATATGAAGCTATGCATAGTGTGCGAACTAATAAAAACTGTTACACATAATTCGTTTCTTAATTAGTTTAAATGATAATTTTGTTGTTGTTAAGTTTCAGATCCTTTGAATGGATCATGTACTTCCAATTAACAAGAAATTCTCCTTGATCATTCAACATGAAAGACAAAACCAATTCCATCCTCTTATTGATAAATCTTAGACATTGATAAATGTTGTTGACTCTAAACGTTTTGGATCTATATCCAACTCAACTCCTGCTAAACATGGTATTCGTGTCTGCACTTTTTATGGAAAAACAAATCATATTGTAGATATTTGTTTCAAAAAGCATGGTGTTCTTCCTCATGTGAAAAGAACCTTTCCAACAAAGGCCAATAATTCTACTTCTGATGGGGGTGATATTGGATCTACATCGGTTGTCAATGATCACTACCAGAAAATCATCCCCCAGTGACATGATTTTGTGATGTGATAAACATTGTGACGACAAGTTTCCAACATGTTTTTATGAAGACAAACTCAAAACTACCTTATCAAAGATGGAGGAAAATATCTATGAATATTTGACTTGGTTCACAAGACTTTGTTCATCATCTTAGGTATATGAATTCCATATCACATATATTTCTTATTGCTCAAAATATTTTTATCATGTATTGGAAAATATATTTACTTTTCATGTTTGAACCATATTAAATCACTTTCAAATATAATTTATTGACTTGGATAAATAATAGATGTTGCATATGGTTGGTTCAAATACTTAGACAAAATTTTCAATTTTCAAACATTCTGTTTTTGGATAATTGTGGCAGTTTAACCTGTCGTAACAACACTAAAAACCACCACAATTTGTACCGGCCTGAAGCAGTATTTTAATTTTGAAATTTGAAAAATGTTTTGTACTTGTTAAGTCAAGTATTTGTTTAACCAACTTAACAAGTCCTGTACAGAATTCAAAATTATGTCTTTTTCATGAACCACTGTCATTCTAAACTATTGCAAACATTCATGAAAATGTCTCAAACTTTTGCATTAATTCATAGAGGTTTCTTAGGATGTATTTAAAACAAAAAAACATTCGTTTTCACCTCTTTCAATCAAAATTATATGAAACTCTCTACATAATTTTCATTACAAATTTCCATGTTAAGATGTTTTTTGAGAAAATTTCCATATCACTATAAAAGCATCATTGAGAACTTAGAGAGTTTATGATATTGATATTTCATATTTGAAAGAGAAGAAGGTTTTGGTCATTTGATTAAGTCTTGTCCATTATATAAATTTTTTCTTATACAAATTATTGTTGTGTTACAAACTCCTAAGTATCAAAGATTGTTTGATATTAGATATGTTTCCTTGTTATCCATGATTGTCGGAAATAAGAGTGGAAAAGAAAGGATTTTTTTTCTTTTTCTACTTGTTTGGTTTGTATACCTTGTTCTCTAGGATTGTTGGAAGCAAGAGAGTTGAGTTTGATAGGACTGTTCTCATTTCAACTTGGTTGATCACAAGAGGATTGTTCTTGGTGATTGTGTTAGTCTTGTACAAGTCCTAACAATAGTAAAATATATTTCGTGTTGAAAAGCGTCTGGATTACTCTCGGATTGTGAGGGGAACCAAGATACATCCTTGTGTTCGTTATCTTTTCCTGCACTTTATCGTTTTCATAAACACCTTCAAACCAGAAAAATAAAGTAACATACCACTAAAATAAAAAATTAACCGTATCACCTATTTCACCCCCCCTCTTAGGCATAATATGAACTTACAATTGACATCATAACAGGTTATAGATAACTGGTTCCTAAAAGATCCAGAATGGATTCCACAAATACAAATTCGATTTTCAAGGATGGTGGTAGTAATAACAAGCCCCCATTGTTTTGTGGAAAATATGCATGAAAGGACATCTAGAATATCAAGGAAAAAAAGTTTGGAAAGCAGTTGTAGACGGTTATTTCATTCCTACCACTATTGTTGATGGTGTTGGCACCCCTAAGCCCTAAAGTGCATGGAATGAAGTTGATGAGAAAAAAGTTCTCTATGACATGAGAGCAATAAATATTCTTCAATGTGATCTTAGCATGGGAGAATTATTTTGTGTTTCAACATGCATGAAGGAAAAAGAAATATGGGATACATTGGTAGAAACTCATGAAGGAACCGTTGAAGTTAAAAGATCTAGATTGAACACATTGAATCATGAGTACGAACTATTCAGAATGCAGCCCAAAGAACCAATCCTTGACTTGCAGAAAATATTTGTGCATTTGACAAATCACTTGAAAGCCCTTGGTAAAACTCTTACTAACGATGAACTTAATCTTAAACTGCTTATATCTTTATCCAGGGAATGGCAACCAAAAGTGACAACAATATCTGAAAAGAAAAGTCTATCCAAAATAACTTACGCAATATTATTTGGAAAACTTCAAAAATATGAGACGGAACTTAGAAGACTAGAAAAGAATGAAATTCAAGTAAAAGATTTAAAAGATATTGCCTTAAAGACGAGAGTCAAATATCATGATAGAAATCAAGATGATGAATCCACTAGTGATGAAGTTAATGATCTTATCAAGAAGTTTGAAAGGTTTCTAAGAAAATAAAGAAAAAAGGACACCATTAAAAGGGAAGCACCAATAAGGAAGGTTACATGCTTTGAATGTGGAGAAAAAGGACATGTTAAAAGTGAATGCCCTACACGTGAAAAGAAGAATAAATACTTCAAAAGCAAGAATGATAAAAGGTTAAAGAAAGTTAATGTAGCATGGGATGACAATGACATAAGTTCATCTTCATATGAAGAACATGCAAACAAGACATTGATAGAAACACATCATTCCTATGATGAAAAAGTAGAAGAGGTTAGTAATAAAATATCTTCTTATGATAATGATGCACTTGGTCCTATTGATGAATTACTTAATAAATGTAAAATTCTATATAAAATAGTGTCAACACAAAAGAAACAAATTTTATCTCTTGAAGAAAATATAGACACCACGGAAAAATATTTTGAAGTTGGGAAAAAAAAAATCTTGAAAAAGAAAAACAAAATTTTACGTGCAAAAATTGTGATTCACTTTCTTTTCAAACTGTCCAATTGAAAAGAGTTCTTGAAAGATATGAAAAAGGGAAAATTGGATTGGACACTATCCTTAATCAACAAAGATACTCCAATGATAATAGTGGACTTGGTTATTTCAAATTTGATAAACCAAGTACTGCTAAAACTATCTTTGTTAAGGCTAGTGACCAATCCAACAAAGAGAAAGTGAATAAAGCACAAAAGATTCATCATCATTCTTAGAAGAGATTTCCTAAAAAGAAATCTTGTGTTTCTAGATATAAAAGTAATTTTGTTCCTACATGTTTTTATTGTTGTATAGTTGGTCACACACCTAATGCTTGCTATGAAAGGAGGGTTAATGTTGCAAGTGAGCATTATGTGTGGTCAAGAAAGTTACTAACTATGAAGGACCCAAAGCACATTGGGTACCGAACAAAACTTAATTTGTTTTGTAGGCTTGCTTGAAGACCACTTCAAATATTTGGTATCTTGATAGTGGTTGTTCTAAGCATATGAAGGGAGGCATAAACTGATTTTCATCTCTAGTTCTAAAGTCCAAGGGTTATGTCACATATAGGGAAAATCATAAAGGAAAAATTCTTGGCATAGGCAAAGTTGTAGAACCACCTTTCACATCCATTGAAGATGTACTTTATGTTGAAATACTAAAGCATAATATTCTAAGCATAAGCCAACTTTGTGAAAAGGGCTTCAAAATCAAGTTCACCAAAGATGAATGCTTGATTGAAGATAAAGTCGCTCATGAGGTAAAACTCAAAGGTAAAAGAATCAACATTCGCTTATGTTCCTATGTTGCATGGTTAATGCATGTTTATTTGATTTATCCTATGATATTGAATCATTTCATTGGCCTTGTATACTTGTAAATTTATTTTTCTTCATCCATATTTCCCTTCTTTTCGATAATGCCACAGGGGGAGAAAAAGATATTTTGCTTGTGTATTTCCTTGTCCTGATTTTTTAAAGGTATATTTACTCCACCAAGATGATTAACTCCAAATATTTATAAGTTTGATACATAAAGGAGGAGTTATACATCTTAGGGAGAGAAAGTATTCCGGAAAATACAAAGTATTGCTAGTGCTTTTATTGGCTGATTGACATCTATGTTTGGCTAAAACATAATAGCAGTAAAACATAATAAAACTGTGAGTCTTGAAAGTTTATAAAGAAAAAAACAAGTTTAAGAAAGATGTTACATGGAATGTCATGACATCAACTCATGACATCGCGCCTGCAGAACCGGAAGAAAGATTCAGTTTGTACTTAACAGATATAGAATATTCTTTGTGAATATTATGTAATCCAATGTGGCGCATATTTAAAGGTCAAAAGAATAATTGAAGAATCATATCAAAAGATTGAAGATTGAGGAAGAATCAGATCAGAAGATTGAAGATTCAACAGTTTCTAATTTAGGAAACTTATGATTGAAAGACCTTATTTGTAGCAGAATATTTTCTGCATATTTGTAACAGCAAGAGTGCTGCGATTTGTAAGCCCAAATCCAATTTGGGATCAGATTATAAATAGGAAACTTTGTAACCTAGTTTGAGATAGAAAACCTGGTTTTAAACGATGTAGTCATTAAGGTTTCTATAGGTAGACCACCTAAGTTGTGGGATGGCTGCCATGTCCTTCTCAAAACCTGTAGGCTAGAGAAGTGATTGTCCTCACTCGAAACCTGTAGGTAAGAGTTGAGTATTGTAAGCTTGATTGAGGCTGTGAAGCAAGATCAAGTATGTGTTCATTGTTAATTGTGTAAATAGCTATTGCAGGGTTGTAACAGTTAGGTATCACCAGGGAGTGAGCAGAGGTTTTCTTATCTTGAATGGAGTTTTGAGATAAAGATTGCATTGGGTAGTGACTAGGTAAACTAGAGGTTGTTTATCTGTAAACCAGAGGTTGTTTATATAAATTAGTACTACTAATAGTGGAATCTTCTTCCTGGCTTGGTAGCCCCCAGAGTAGGTAGCTAGACCAAACTGGGTTAACCATTAACTGTGTTATTTATCTTCTGCATTGTTTGTTCAGTTATGAATGTTATAACTTTGTTTATAACATCAGGTTCAAAAGTGTTAGTTTTTCCCATACAGAACGTGTAAAATTATAATCTGGTTATGTATGATGAACATGTGTGATCCCAGGTCTCATTGACTCTTCTCTAAGAGTAATTAAATAATGGGGAATCCTTATATTCTACTTGTGCTACATCAGTAACAGATCAGATGTCGTGACCTCGAGATTGACATCCGAGTCTTTCATACCAAAATTTTCAATTGGTATCAGAGCAGACATCATGTCTGTTTCTGGATGAGATCCATAAGGGATAAATTCTGGTTGTGGTAAAAGTAGAAGAGTGTTTGAACAAAGAATGTTCACATTGTATGGTCCCTTAAAGTGGAGGATGGACTTATATGAATAGACCAACCTGACCTAAGAGCTGTGATGCTGGAACGAGGAGTGCTAAGTCCAAGGACTTCATGCGGGAGTGAAGAACTTGAATTTAAAAACAAATTCAACTGGTATATATGAATAGAGAAGAAGCTCATCAAAACATTCACGCGGGAGTGAAGATATTGATAAGGTAACCTCTGTTGTTTGTGAGTTTGTCAAGTCAGGATTTTGGTTTGGTCTAGTCAGTTGCTTGGTGCAGAAGCAAGCATTGTGCAAGGTTGAGTAGCAATCAATCTGTAGTTGTCATGCTTACTATTAACACTTAAAGTGAGCATTGTGTGAATCCTGTTGATATATGACTATTTTCCGCTGTATAGTCTCTGAGAAACCCTTGGGTTATAAAGGTTCAACATAATTTATGGAAGGTATTGACAGCTATAATTAAAGTGTCAAAGATACTTGAGTAATCTCTCAAGTCCACTCATACTGACATGGTTTATTAGAGCTGATGAATGTCAACTGATCAATGATATTCATAATTATCTGAAAATGTGTACCTTGAAATATTCAAGGTTGAAGTGTTCCTAGAAGGAGGAAAAAAATTTCCTACTAGACTTTAGGACATTAAGAACTGGTATGCAACTACCAGCTAAAGAATAGATGTTCTGGTGCTAAACTAATGTAGTGTGAGAACATTGGTTTGGAACCTACTCCTGGTCTGGAAGAGGAGACATCTGGCTAAGTTAATCAGGACACGATTAACATGTACTCAGTTCCACTAAGAAAAACTCATGAAGGTATTCATTTCTAATCCTTTATGTTGTACTTTTGAAGAGCCTATATTTGTAAGTTTCCTCCGATCAACAAAATCAGATAAGTATTCATAACCATAGAGCAGTTGTTGGAGCTGAATACTGTGTCTCTATCACAGTGAAATATGGTTAAGAATGTGTACTTCCCTAGTTGTTATCCAGAAAGGGTAGTATGATTTGATATCAAGGAAGTCAGATGGATCTGACTAATTCAGTGTCATGCTATGACTAAGTTTGTTCCAGAAACCTAGCTGAGGGAATCTCCTCTATAGGTACAGACCATGGCATCCTTCATCTCAAAATCAAAATTAAAGTCTGAAGAAAAGGTTATTGAGATGCTGGCTATTTTACCCCTTGATGTGTCTGGATACTGCTGATAATCGAATTATTCTGTTATTACCCTGAGTATTGTCAATTTGACATTAAAGATGTTAACCAAGAACCATGAAGGATGATGTCACATCTGATGTTACAACATCTTAAGATGTTCAGTTATTTTATTTATTTGCCAAGAACAGAAAGTATAAATGTGAAGAGGTAATCATTCATAATGAACTAGTGTGAGTAGCAATTCTAACTGAAAAGCTGATAAGTACTTTGACAGGAGACTTAGTACTTATTAGGTTTAGAACCTGGATGCTGAGAAGAAGTTCTTACAACCATGAGTTCTCAATTATCTTCACACATCAAATAAGAACGCAAGAGTCTCTGATGTGGGGTACTGATTCTGTTAAATATATTAATGGGAGTTGGATATTTACAAGGTCTGTATAAAACAACTCAGACGTGTATATTGAAGATCAATTTATGTTTATACAATCATAGTTTCTTCTATTCCAAGTTACAGAATGTGGCAATCAGGATCTTGTGTAGCAAGCAAACTGAGGTTTCTAAACTTGGAAACTGTGGCAAATTGCAAATGAAGGGAACTTCAAGGAAGAACATCAAAGATGTCCTAAAGTTGTATATCTCAGGGGGAGTAAAAGAGTATGAAGATCAGCAAAGACAATGTTTTTCTACTTCTATCCATTTGAAAAGTCTTTCAGAGGCTAATCTTGAAGAAAGAAGAACAAAGTCACACAAAAACCTCAAAACATAACTCAAGTCATGTTTATTCTCAAATACCAGCAAACAATATTCTTTACATTATCATCTGACGACATGAATTGATGGTGTGTATAACTTGTTCTAATCTAAGTGCACGATCCAACTGTTAGAACAAGATTTGTTCTGATCAATATTCTTAGTTTTGATGATAACAAGGATATGAATTTTGTGTGAGATAATGTGGTACTCAAATACATTGCAATTTCCCTTTCAGGAAATATATAAAGAGTATGCACAAATCAGCGCTCAGAAGCTTTGTCTCAGAAGGTTCAGCATGCAACATCAGAACATGGTCTGGCAAGACATCAGAAGATGGTCAAGGCAGAATCAGAACATGGGTCTATGGAAGCATCAGAAGAACTTGAGATCAGAAGCAGAAGCACTGAAGTTCTCATGGTATCACGCTCAGAAGCACTTCAAGGTCAGAAGACAAGAAGATGCTATGCACCAAGCTGTTTGACTCTGATGATATTCAAATATTATATTCACAAACATCAGATCAGAAGAAAGTACAAGTGGCAGGCTACGCTGACTGACAAAAGGAACGTTGGAAGCTATTAAAGGCAACGTCAGTAGACACAGCGTGAACAAGGCTCGAGGTAGTTGACAAAAGCGTGAAACATTAAATGCAATGCTGTACAGAACACGTAAAGCATTAAATGCACCCAACGGCCATCTTCTCAAACGCCTATAAGTATGAAGTTCTGATGAGAAGCAAGGTTAACAACTTTGAAACAACTCTAAACCAAATTCTGTGAATATTAACTTGCTGAAACGTTGTTCAACCCAAAGCTCAGAAACTTCATCTTCATCAAAGCTCACTACATTGCTGTTGTAATATATTAGTGAGATTAAGCTTAAACGTTAAGAGAAATATCACTGTTGTGATTATAGCTTTTAAGAAGCATTGTAAAACTCTTATTTGATTACATTAATTTGTAAGTAACTAGAGTGATCAAGTGTTGATCAGGATACTCTAGGAAGTCTTAGCTTGTGTCTAAGCAGTTGTAATTAGAGTGATCACGTGGTGGTCAGGATACTCTAAGAAAGTCTTAGCTTGTGTCTAAGCATTTGTTCATGGAGTGATCAGGTTGTGATCAGGATAATCTAGAAGACTTAGTCGCGGACTAAGTGGAAAACCATTGTAATCTGTTGCGATTAGTGGATTAAATCCTCAGGTGAGGTAAATCACTCCGTGGGGGTGGACTGGAGTAGTTTAGTTAACAACGAACCAGGATAAAAATAATTGTGCAATTTATTTTTATCGTTTAAGTTTTTAAGACTACACTTATTCAAACCCCCCCTTTCTAAGTGTTTTTCTATCCTTCAATTGGTATCAGAGCGCTGGTTCTAAGGTGCAAGAACTTAACCGTGTTTAGAAAAGATTCAGGAAGAGAAAAACGCTTCAGTAAAAGATGGCTGGTGATGAACACACATCTACATCTGGCTCTGCTGAGCAATACAACGGAAATGGTTACAATGGTTATACTAGACCACCAGTATTTGATGGTGAAAACTTTGAATACTGGAAAGATAAACTGGAAAGTTACTTTCTTGGTCTAGATGGTGAACTATGGGATCTTCTGATGGATGGTTACAAACATCCAGTAAATGCTAGTGGCGTAAAGCTTACAAGGCAAGAAATGGATGATGATCAAAAGAAGCTTTTCAAGAATCATCATAAATGTAGGACTGTTTTGCTGAATGCTATCTCTCATGCTGAGTATGAGAAGATATCTAACAGGGAAACTGCCTATGATATATATGAGTCATTGAAAATGACCCATGAGGGAAATGCTCAAGTCAAAGAGACAAAAGCTCTTGCTCTAATCCAGAAGTATGAAGCCTTCAAGATGGAGGAAGATGAAGACATTGAGAAGATGTTTTCAAGATTTCAAACTCTAACTGCTGGATTGAGAGTTCTGGATAAAGGCTACACCAAGGCTGATCATGTAAAGAAGATCATCAGAAGCTTACCCAGAAGATGGGGTCCAATGGTAACAGCATTCAAGATTGCCAAGAATCTGAATGAAGTTTCTTTGGAAGAGCTTATCAGTGCCTTGAGAAGCCATGAAATTGAGCTGGACGCAAACGAGCCTCAGAAGAAAGGTAATTCTATTGCATTAAAATCTAATATTAAAAAATGCACTAACGCTTTTCAGGCTAGAGAAGAAGATCCTGAAGAATCAGAATATGAAGAAGAAGATGAACTGTCCATGATCTCTAGAAGGGTAAACCAACTCTGGAAGAGCAAGCAAAGGAAGTTCAGAGGCTTCAGAAGTTCAAATAAATTTGAACGAGGAGAATCTTCTGGTGACAGAAGATCTGACAAGAAGAAGGCTGTCTGCTATGAGTGCAATGAGCCTGGGCATTACAAGAATGAGTGTCCGAAACTTCAGAAGGAGAATCCCAAGAAGAAGTTTCATAAGAAGAAAGGTCTTATGGCAACATGGGATGATTCTGAATCAGAATCAGGATCAGACTCTGAAGGAGAGCAGGCAAACTTTGCGCTGATGGCGACAGAAGATGATGGATCAGAATCTACATCAGAATCAGATTCTGAAGAGGTATTTTCTGAACTATCTAGAGAAGAATTAGTTTCCAGTCTAACAGAGCTTCTTGAATTAAAAGCTCATCTTAGTATCAAATACAAAAAGCTGAAAAAGCAATTTGAATTTGAAACTAAGAAGCTTGAGTTGGAAAATTCTGAATTAAAAGAAAAAGTTTTAAAATTATCCAATAATGTTGGATCTCCTTCTGATTCAGAAAAATCCACTCCCAGTCTGAATCATATTCTGAAAGAATATGATTTAAGTTTTAGGAAGTTCTTATCTAGAAGTATTGGCAGAAGTCAGCTAGCTTCTATGATATATGTTGTGTCTGGGAACAAGAGAGTTGGCATTGGGTATGAGGGTGAAATCCCATACAAGCTTGAATCTGTGGATGATATGAAAATATCATACAAGCCTTTGTATAACCAATTCAAATTTGGTCACTCTCATGATATTAGGCTCACTTCACATGCACAGAAGTTTAACACTGTTCACACCAAGAAACATGTGACACGACCTAAGAAATATCATGAATCTCCTATTAAAGATTATCATGTTGTTCCTCCTATGTCTTATATTGCTAAACCCAAGTTCAATCAGAACTTGAGGAGAACTAACAAGAAAGGATCCAAGAAAATATGGGTACCAAAGGAAAAGACTATTTCTATTGCAGATTCTCTTGGTGACAAAGAAGACAACATTCAACATGTCATGTCACCTGGACTCAAGATGTTCTCAACACTTGAAGGGAAGAAGAACTGTTTTCCAAGTCCTGGTACTTAAAACTGCTGGAGAAATTAAGTTTGAAGGAGATCAGAAGAGCAAGTTTATTAGTTCTGGAACTATCTGTTTAGTTTGTTTCTAAAGCAATGGTGTTTCGTTCTTGGTTATTCTGAATGCTCTAAAAGCTACAGAATATACAATATTGAAACATTGATTGTAGAAGAATCAATCAATATCTGGTTTGATGATAAACATGGTTTTGAAGAACCAAAGCAGCTTAAGAATTTTGCAGATATAGTTTGTCATATCAGAAGCTGCAGAACCAAGAAGCAAATCTCCAGAAGCTGTGTATATCAGAAGTAATGGATCAGAAGATCATTCAGATTTACATTAGCACTCTTCAGAAGAAGTAATTCCAGAAGAGAAAATTGATCAAATCAGAAGCAGTGATCAGAATCAGTAGGCGTAAAGTCTATTCAAAATACAGCTTTCATCTACTATCTGATGATGAACACGTGTCTGTACGGTTGGTACAAAGCGTGCAGTTGAAAAGACGCCGACCTAGGTAACTGTTCTAAATCATTTCTTTTACCACGTTCTCTCTTCCTACGTCACTCATCATTTAATAAAATTGATTTCTTTTGATTCTGGAACTGTTCAGTGTATATTTTTTATTATTTTCTTTTTCTAATCCGTCTCTATACATTCTTTTCAAATCATCTCATATATCTTTTTCGCTCCCTGTCTCTCTTTCTTCTTGCATACTCTCGTTTTGACAACTTCTTAGTCTCTTCTAAACCCTAACCAAAAACTCAGTTTTTGTTCGTCTCCTGTGTTCATTCTGTTTCAATGGCTGCTTCTTCATCCCAAAATGTTAGTTCATCTACTACTCTCCATATTCAAGATGAAGAAAATCAGGAACTTACTCCAGTTGTTGCGTGCTCCATTCCTAAGGATGAATTGGAAGTTCTTTGTGAACTCATGGTTGATTTTGATAACATTGAAGAACACCAATTTCATCTCAAAGAAGATATAATTTTCCAAGGATGGACTTCGCTGTTCGCAGAATTCTGTGGACCAGTCTACCCGGATCTTGTCAAGGAATTCTGGATACATGCAGTGGTTGCCCCTAAATCCATCCTATCTTTCGTCCATGGAAAGTTTGTGGTAGTAACTGAGAACATCCTAAGGATGATGTTTCATCTAAGAAACCCTGAGGGAGCTTTTGAAATCGATAGAAGGGCTGATTGGAAAGAAGTTTTATCCACTCTCTACTTAGATATAAATGAAACAAAAAGTGTCAAGGACATGAAAGATCTCTACAAAATCTGGACCAAGATTCTTCTTGGATGTTTCTATCACAGAAAAGGGACGCATGCTTCTGACTTCGTTAACAACGAGCAGAAATACATTTTGTATTGCATTGCCACCAAGAAGAAGGTTGATGCTATCTACATTATCTTCAACCATATGTGGAAAGCTGTGAAGGATTCCAGAAACGCCTTTAGAGAAAAAGGTGGAACAATCATTCCTTTTGGTAGAATTATTACAAACCTTCTGGTGCATTCCAAGATTGTTGAGAGTCTGGAATCTAAAGGTATTATTAAAGACCTTGCTGTCACCTCTGGGAGCTGCCTGAGTGCTTTCACTCTATTGAAGATGAATATTATTGACTCTGTCATCAAAATTCCTCAACCCCCTGCTGGAACAAGAATCAGAAGAAAACCTGTTCTAGCTGACTTTGAAACCTTCTTCAATAGTGAGGTACCAGAAGTCAGAACTAAGTATCTGGAGTCACAAAAAGAGAATAAAAGTTTTAAAGATCAAGACAAAGGTGCTCCTATTAAAGTAAATCGCAAGAAAGAAGAAAGAACCAAAAGAAAGTTTGATCATCCCTCTTTCAATCAGGTGAAGGTTGTTAAGAAAGCTGCTGCTACCACTAAGAAAGAAGTAGTCCCAGAAGAAGTCATTGCAAAAGTTGTTAAGGCTGTTTCTGCTGATTTTGAGAAGAAAAAGAAGGAAGCTAAGAATAAGAAGAAGAAGTCAGATAATAATGCTGAGATTGTTGAAGTTGTTGAGAAGAGGAAAACCAGAAAAAGGAAGTTGATTCTTCAAGAATCCGATGAAGAAAATGTTGCCCAAAAAGCTGTGAATCAACAGGAAGTTCTGGCGAGCGTCAGAAGGAAAGAGATCTCTAGCGGCAAAACAAAGATTGTTGAAAAGCCGAAGAGTAAGAAGCAGAAGAAGATAGAGGCTGTGATCCAAGCCCTTCAGAAAGCATCCAAAGGTATATGTATTTCTGAACCTGATTCTACTCCTGCTGGTCTTTCAGACGTTGCACCAATAGCGGTTGCCCCGACCCCTGAACCAGAAAAAGCCACATCAGAATCACCTGTATCTGTCCGTGTTCCTACACCTCCATCTTCTCCTGCAACCAAACCCAATTCTCCTCCTCTTTCACCAATTCTAGATGCCTCCATCCCTTCTCCTTCACCCTCAACTAACCTTGTTTCTGACCAAGCTGCTGATGATCATGTTCTGGATATACCACCCATTCAAACTCTCTTTCCACCACATACAAATATCTCCATCTCTCAACCACCTTCCCATGCCAACTTTGAACCTATTCCTTCTACCTCTCTAAATAACCATAGTGACTCTATTCTTCCAACCTCTGCATCACATGAACAGCTGCTCCGTGATTGCAACTACACTCCCAAGCCTCGTCCTGAAGCTGAAGTGGTAGTGTTAGATTCTGATACTGAAGCAGAATCTTCTTATAGGTTGAATAGAGAACCTCAACCGTACTTCATTCCCAACCCTGCCTTTTCAAAAACCCAATTAAAATCCCACCCCATCTACCCTATTGGTGAAATTTTTGAAAAAGTAAAGAGGAATCTCAGAAGTATCTTTGATACTCTCAGATTTGCTGAAAGTTCTGGCTTGAATGATGTTGCTATGCGGAACTTCTGGAGGATCTTACGCAGAGAATCAGATGCTCTGTTTTTAGAACTTCAGGAAGCCTGTATAGAAACTGCCCCACGGCCTCGTGGAATTCTGAGAAGCTATGAAGACTTCTGGTTTGTTCGTCTCAGAGGAAGACATCTTTTGGAAGAGAAGCCCTTTTTGGATGAATTGGAACAAGCCAGGCTGGCTGCTGCATTGGAAGCTAATCCTTGCAGGGAGATTGTGGTTTGGAGACCTCAACATCCAGTTCTGCTCGAGGATTTCAAGACTCTCTTTGACTTTCTGAGGGAAAACCCTTCTAAGGAATACCCAAGCTTGGTCATTCCAGAAGTTGTTGACCCACCAGAAGTTGAAGGTCCTTCTGCTCCCAGGAATCTAGCTGCCATTCTTCAGGCACTTGAGAATGGAGACTCTGAGATTCCGGCTGCAGATTATGGAGATGCCTCTATGCAAGAAGCAGATGCTGAAGATCATGTTGCTGAAACTGTTCCTGTTGAGGAAATCCCTGCAAATGATCTATCAATGGAAGCTGTAGATCACAATGTCATCCCTGTGGATAGAAGCTGTGAAGCTCCTTCTGATGAATTTTCCCGTCTTGCAAGGAAGCTGGAAGTTATTCAGAAGAACCAGGATGAGCAAAGCTCAATCAATGCTGAGTTTAGAGCTTTCATGGAGAGGCAAGAAGGACACAACAATGTGGTTCAAGAGATGCTGGCTAAGATCATGTCAAGGCTAGGGCCGTCCTAGATTGAGTCTATGTTGTTTTTTTTTTGCTTTTTTGCTTTTGCTGCATCTGTTTTTGTGCATCTTATCTTCCTTCTCTCCTTGTACTTCTGTACTTCTGGATTGTTGAGCTTAAATGAAAATTATCCTTTTCTTCCATGTGTTTCTTTTTAGTTTTTCATCTGAATCTTTTATGTTTTTGATGTTATGACAAAAAGGGGGAGAAATATGTGATAAATGATTTGATTTAATCAGTTACATTTACTAACAGAACTTGCAAAGTTCTGTGTTTTTAAGTTGTGTTGTTGCAGGAATCAAGATTCAAGATCAACATAAGAAGCAACAAAATGAATCTAGCTCTTGGATTCTTGAAGCAAGCTAAGTGCTAGGAAGCTTCAGAATCAGAAGAAAGAAGGAAGAATGATCAGAAATAGCTCTTGGATTCTTGAAGCAAACTAAGTGCTAAGAAGCTTCAGAATCAGAAGCAAGAAGGAAGAATGATCAGAAATTCTGAAAATAGAATATGATCCAAATCATTGTCTATTTGCTCTGATACATTGTCTATTGGATCTGATATATTCTATATGGCTTATATGGCTCTGATACATATTTTGTGTTCTGATACACATTTTATGTTCTAACTCATTCATGCTGACTTTTGTCGTTTAGTTTTGTTCTGTAACATTTCAGGATGTAGAGATGCTCTGATGATGCTCTGGTACATTCAAAAATGTTCTGATACAACCTAGCATGAAGTTATGTAAGAAGAAATTCAAAGCTCTAAAGCTATCCGAGGGAAGCAGAGATCAAAAGCTGTGAATGTTCTAAAGATCCAGAAAACTCAAGTTCTGAAGCTGTCCTAAATGGAAGCATGAATCAGAAGCTGTGAATGTTCTGAAGATCAAAAGAAATTCAAGTTCTGAAGCTGTCCTAAATGGAAGCATGAATCAGAAGCTGTGAATGTTCTGAAGATCAAAGAAATTCAAGTTCTGAAGCTGTCCTAAATGGAAGCAGGAATCAGATGCTGTGAATGTTCTGAAGATCAAAGAAATTCAAGTTCTGAAGCTGTCCTAAATGGAAGCAGGAATCAGAAGCTGTGAGTGTTCTAGGGATCTAAAGAAATTCAAGTTCTGAAGCTGTCCAATGGAAGCAGAAGTCAGAAGCTATGAATCATCAGAAGACAGAAGCTTATGTGATCGTCTCTACCGAAATAATCAGGGAAGTCTTTTATTATTAAAGTTCTTCGAGTATTTATTTCAGGGGGAGATTATTCATCTCAGGGGGAGATTGTTAATCTCAGGGAGAGACATATTCACATGCTTATGCTATAGCTGTGTAATTTGTCTTTAGCCGTCTGCTCTTTCTGATCGCAAATTCATATCATTTATATATGTTTTTGTCATCATCAAAAAGGGGGAGATTGTTAGAACAAGATTTGTTCTGATCAATATTCTTAGTTTTGATGATAACAAGGATATGAATTTTGTGTGAGATAATGTGGTACTCTAATACATTGCAATTTCCGTTTCAGGAAATATATAAAGAGTATGCGCAAATCAGCGCTCAGAAGCTTTGTCTCAGAAGGTTCAGCATGCAACATCAGAACATGGTCTGGCAAGACATCAGAAGATGGTCAAGGCAGAATCAGAACATGGGTCTATGGAAGCATCAGAAGAACTTGAGATCAGAAGCAGAAGCACTGAAGTTCTCATGGTATCACGCTCATAAGCACTTCAAGGTCAGAAGACAAGAAGATGCTATGCACCAAGCTGTTTGACTCTGATGATATTCAAATATTATATTCACAAACATCATATCAGAAGAAAGTACAAGTGGCAGGCTACGCTGACTGACAAAAGGAACGTTGGAAGCTATTAAAGGCAACGTCAGTAGACACAGCGTGAACAAGGCTCGAGGTAGTTGACAAAAGCGTGAAACATTAAATGCAATGCTGTTCGGAACACGCAAAGCATTATATGCACCCAACGGTCATCTTCTCAAACGCCTATAAGTATGAAGTTCTGATGAGAAGCAAGGTTAACAACTTTGAAACAACTCTGAACCAAATTCTGTGAATATTAACTTGCTGAAACGTTGTTCAACCCAAAGCTCAGAAACTTCATCTTCATCAAAGCTCACTACATTGCTGTTGTAATATATTAGTGAGATTAAGCTTAAACGTTAAGAGAAATATCACTGTTGTGATTATAGCTTTTAAGAAGCATTGTAAAACTCTTATTTGATTACATTAATTTGTAAGTAACTAGAGTGATCAAGTGTTGATCAGGATACTCTAGGAAGTCTTAGCTTGTGTCTAAGCAGTTGTAATTAGAGTGATCACGTGGTGGTCAGGATACTCTAAGAAAGTCTTAGCTTGTGTCTAAGCATTTGTTCCTGGAGTGATCAGGTTGTGATCAGGATACTCTAGAAGACTTAGTCGCAGACTAAGTGGAAAACCATTGTAATTTGTTGTGATTAGTGGATTAAATCCTCAGGTGAGGTAAATCACTCCGTGGGGGTGGACTGGAGTAGTTTAGTTAACAACGAACCAGGATAAAAATAACTGTGCAATTTATTTTTATCGTTCAAGTTTTTAAGACTACACTTATTCAAACCCCCCTTTTCTAAGTGTTTTTCTATCCTTCACCAACCTATGCACAAGTCCACCTGGTGCAGTTTGTTCTCAAATAACATTTCTTGATTAAGACTTTGGGTAAAGTCCAGGTATGTTATTTAAATTGCTAAGGATTATAGAGTCTTTTTCGTTTTGTTTGAGTCTTGTTTGAGTCCCTCATGTTCTTCTTTCGAATATGAGAAGTATCCAGAGCCTAGGTTATGATTGTCTAATTGAGTCAATCATAGGGTTTAAGGGTGGTGTTCAGGCATTGTTAAGTTTGAGGTCATTCTTTACAACTGTTTGGTAAAGAATAAAGAGTCTTGTTTCGAGTCGTGAACACAATTCGTTTCTTGTGTTCCAAGTCCTCTATAGAGAAGTGTTATCTCTATGGATAGCCAGAGTTTGTTTGAGTTCAGATGAACTTGTGTCTTAGGTATCAACATCACAAAGTACATATTTCCTGGTAGAAGGACTGGGAATATATAGAATTTTGAAAAAAGCAACATTATTGTCTATAGTGGCAGTTTGGGCATAATGTGGATTAGAATGGGAAGGTTCTGATATAGATGTAAGTAATGTGTTCTGGCCATACATAATTACTTTCATGATGTAGACTTCACTTAGTGAAGATGACTATGAAGACAAAAGTTTTATGATCGGATCAACACAGCTAAAGATAAAGGAGAATCTCTTCTGTTCAAGGAATATGTTAATCAATGTGTGAGATTGAAAAACACCTTATCAAGACGGATTTCAAAGTGTCTTAAGCAGACCATGATCTAATTCAAACATGGTAGGGTTATGCTCAACAAAATTCCAGGAGTGGCAGTTCTGTTTGTTGAGAATATGCAACCTCTCTGCGTGTGCTTCTAGTATCAAGAGTTCATCTGTTGATTGTTGATCGGTCACCATTTCTAGTAAGTTTTCCCACCTTTTTCCGACAAGAATTCATGGTTTTGGTAACACTAAGTGGCACTTGCACGTGTTTAAAGTAAGTTTTCGTATTTTCATTCGTGTGATATTATTGCATATTAATGCTTTATGAGTATTACAAAAAGTGTCTTTTTATGCGCTGGTTGGTAGTGTTGTTGGCCAGGTTGATGCATGTGAAAATAGGAACTTGTGGCGCGCACGAGTGGATGAAAAGAAGCCGGAAAAGCTGATTTCAGAGGTCAACACGGGCACCCGTGTGGAGCAACACGGCCCGTGTTGAAATGTGGTTGGAAACGCAAGTTTGAACCAAAAACAAAGGATTTACACGGGCACCAGTG
This sequence comes from Vicia villosa, assembly GCF_029867415.1. Lineage (NCBI taxonomy): Eukaryota > Viridiplantae > Streptophyta > Magnoliopsida > Fabales > Fabaceae > Vicia > Vicia villosa. The sequence goes on from NC_081186.1 coordinate 59,208,473, forward strand.
TTCACAGACACAGCCCGTGTGAAAAAGTGCCTGGAAATATGTTTTTTGCTAAGGAACAGAAGAACAACACGGGCGCCCGCGTGCAGAAACACGGCCCGTGTTGATGAGCGCGGGCTGAATATATGTTTATGTGTTTCCTCACTCAAATGGGATCATTAAGGGCGTTTTTGGTATTTGGTTTCAACCTGAATGGAAGATAAATTATAAAAACAACTTTAGGGCAAGAGAGAAGACACTTTTTGGAGATCGTACGATAGAATTCCAGAGAAGAGAAAGATAGCTTCATCAAGGTTTTGGGAGACGAAGAGATTCAACGGTGGACGCTATTGAAGATCAGAGTTATCCTAATCTTTGTAATGTCTAAACTTTTTAATTTTGGTTTCTTGAATATTATGAGAGGCTAAACCCCCCAATGCCAGGGGGTGTTTCTGATTTGAATTGTAACGACTCTGAACATCGTATTTTGTTAATCAAGTATTCGTATTTTGCAATTTGATTGTTTAATGTTTTTATGCTATCTTTGTCGGCAAACCAAGATTGATCTACGGTTAACAATCTGTAGGACTACGGTTGTTAAGGTTTTTAAACAATTAAATATTGTAGTATCACCTAGGACTAGGGATACCGTAAGGTTATTTGAACGTTCTTGATTACTTACATCTTTGGTTTACAAACTTATGTTTCTAAGGACTTAGGCATTAGGATTGCAAACCAAAAGGTTTTCACTAAGGACTTAGGAAAACACCCTTAAGGACAAATAGTTGCATCATATGAACTTGTTAAAGAGATCTTTTTACATAGTCATTATAAGACTGATCATACACCTACCTTGGCATTACTCCAAATTTTTACACAAAAGCTCAACTTTAATTTCAGCTTCTATTTAGTACTTTTAATCTATTTCATTCAGTCTTTTAAAACAACACTCCTATGATCTTTTATTTAATTGACTCCGTATAATAACTTGTATTTCCTACGTAATCCTCGTGATCGATACTTGGGGTAAAACCCATTATAACTACACCGGTGAAAATAGTACACTTGTTATTTTTTCGATCAAGTTTTTGGCGCCGTTGCCGGGGATTTCCAAAATATAAGTCATTATTTAGTCAATTAAAATTTTATTGCTCTGCAATTAAAATTTTATTTCTACTGGAATTTTATTTTATTTATTTATTTATTTTTACTCCCAACTAATCATTGTCTAATCTTGTATGCGAGGCAAGGCCTCAGCTGAACTTCTTTTTGACGCAGAACCAGAAAGAACATTGCGAGCACGACTACGAGAAGTTAAGCGGAAAAGACTGGAATCGAAAGAGGGATCACCTATAGTTTCAGAATCGGAAGACGAAGAAGTACTATCTATTCCGTCCGAGCATTCAGATTCTGAATCTGAAACTATGGCAGCGGATCCACCACCTCCAGAGAGACTGTTAGGTGATTATGGAAGGGCTAATGCATCGCTTGGAAGAATGACCATAGTAAATCAACCGGTTAACATGGCACACTTCCAACTACACCCTTCCACTATCCGTCAGTTAGAAAGCAAGCCCTTTGCTGGAAGAATCAATGAAGATGCGAATAAGCATCTACAGAGATTTCTCACCACAACAACATCATTGAAGATAGAAGGCCATTCCGAAGAAGCCAAGAGACTAGTGATGTTCCCTTTCACTTTATCCGAAGATGCGGAAGAGTGGTTTTACTCATTTCCAGCTGGAAGTATCACCACATGGCAACAGATGGAAACTGCTTTTCTTAATGAGTACTTCCCCGCGTCAGTTTTAATTCGAAAAAGATACGATATACTAAATTTCAAGCAGAAAGAAGGGGAATCGCTGGGACATGCATATAAAAGGTTTAAGAGGTGTTTGGTTGCATGTTCTACTCATAACATGGATCCAACCGAGCAAATGCAGACTTTTGTTAATGGTCTGCGAGTCAAGACAAAACAACTTATAGACACTGTTGCCGGTGGCTCAACTAATTTTTCAACAACCACTGGTATCAAGAGGATCATAGAAGCTATTGCCGCTACCGAACATATTGAGTTATATGATCGTGCAATGACCCAACTAGAAGGTAAAATTGATTTAAAGCTCATAGATCAAGTGGTTAAAATGGAGGAACAGATTGCAGCTGAAGTAGAAAGAAGATTAAAGAAGATGAATATTGGTGAACAGAAAGTAGCACAGGTTAAGCCAGTCGCCTCAGTTGTATGTGAAATATGTAATGGA